>NC_060267.1:131926830-132071864 GCF_021613505.1 Equus quagga
CTATTACCTCTTAAATATAGATGATTGTCTCAAAGCTTTCACACCATAATTTGCTCCCCCTGACCCGAGCACAGTCTGAGCTCCTTACTCAGACTTGGTAGAAATTTCTCACTCACCTGTGTGTAGTCTTCCGATACCAGAATAAATCCATTATTGTCTATGAGGTAACAGTTCACTGTCTAGAAAATAAAAATACCGCAGTTTCAACTTGGGATCCTCAGACTGCTTTTACGTGAAATGACGTACTTCCGACCTGAGAGGAACCTATTTTAGGTTGTTTTTGGGGAATTGGAAATGCTTGCTGGCTCTAGTTGTTAAGGCCATGGTGAAGCTAACCCCAGTGTTTACTTTGCAAAACTAATAAAAACAAACCACCAAGCAGGCCTTGAACATCCCAGATTAGGATAAAAAGAATATACATTAAAAAATTATTAATTACAGTTTGTCTTTCTTTTTTTTTGTTGTTACAGACCCGAATAATTTTTCCCAGGAACAAAGTGTTCAGAGGCCCCCGAGCCTGCATTCATAGCGGCTGAAGAGCAGGCTGTTTTGAAAGTAAAACGCCAGCACAATGTCATTACTCTAATGATGTATTAATGAAAACACCGTGTCAGCTCAGAAGACCATCAGGGGACCAGGTAATATTTTTTAATTTGTTCATAGACTTAGGCAGGGGGGAAGGGGCAGACTTGTGTTAAAGGGGCCCCTCAGGCCTCCTAAAGGTTTTCAAACTGTGTTTTTAATTGGGAGCTGGATTTGGGGGCAGGGCTGTTAGCTTTTGGTAGCTCAGACTTATAAATTGTAGAAAGCAAGGTAAACCCAAACCTCTGCTTCCCCCACACTACTTTAATCTCAAGTGAATGATTTGCTACAGGCTAAGTTTTAATTACAGTGCTGTGGAGTTTAAACTTAAGGTTTAATTCTGTCCTTGATGTAACTCAGTTTCTATTTATTGCAGCTTCACATACCGACTGCAACATTTAATTTGTAACATATCTTTACCCTGAGCTAAATTCCCTCTAGCCACAGGCCACCGCAGGGCTGGTGTTTTCTGGGACGTTTACCTGTCCGCGGAGTTGGTCTTAGTCAGGCACAAAAGTACAGCAGCGAGTTGGTCCCAAAGATTTACCCTTTATTACGAGGCAGTGGTAGAGAATCAGCAGAAAATTAAAAGCCCTGCTAGCACCTTTTATCAAACAGTTGGCTGCTTTGGTGAGCAACACAGTTTCTCTCAGTTATCGAAAGGGGCCAGATGAATGATTTGGGTCACACTGGTCACACTCTTGCTATGTGAAGAAGCTCTTGGCTGCATCGACACTACATTGGCCCTGGTAGGAGTCTTGACAAACTTTCTCTGTTTTTAGGAGACAGCATTACGGAAGCCATCTAATAGAGCTGTGCTGTCCAATATGGCAGGCACCAGCTACATGCAGATTTAAATTTAATTTTTAAGTTAATTAAAATTAAATAAAATTGAAAATCCATCTCCTCGGTTGCACTAGTCACATTTCAAGTGCTCTGCACTACCTGTGGCTAGTGATTATACTTTTGGACATTTCCAGCACTGTAGAAAGTTCTTTTGGACAGCAATGTTATTTTTAGGTCACACTAGTACTCCAACGAGTTTTAACCCAGTCTACATTGGGTCGTATTAGACAAATCCATATCCATTTTTATATGAATGTCATGATCCTCATTTTGCACATACAGACACTGAAGCAAAGGGAGGTCAACCTCCAATCAATAAATACATGTTCATAGAGCAGTGGCCTCAATATTTGGATATTGACTATCCATATCCTCACAGTTGCAGAGAGAATCAAAGATCATCATAACTCACTTCCATCCTTAACTATAAAATTAGCTCCTACTCAAACATGCCTGGCCAATTAGCACTCTTGCTATTACACCTATTTGCTTAATATCTCTCTGTTCATCTAATGATGTAGATGTTGGACAATACAAGGCATGTATGAGGCAAACAGATTACAAAGTCAACTGAAAATCTTGAGAAAGAGACAGGATTTCAAAAAGTCCATCAAAGTGATGTTGGAGATCTGCTCCAATCACACAGGAAGCCATTGGCACATTAGGATCTGTCAGTGGTAACACACAAAGAAAGAAAAAATCACCACAGATACCATGAAAGATGCTTTCGAGGAGAATGATTTCAAAAGCAAAGGACTAACAGATACTCCTGGGAAAACTGATTAAACTACTGTATTTGACTCCCCTTGTGATCATTCTGAGAAAATCAAATGTAAAGTGAAAGATTCTATGTTGTGATTTTTATAATTTTATCAGAAACATTTTATTCCCTATTTCCAAACCCCACTAAATTTGTTTCCTTGCTTGGAGAATTAAATTACAACTGCAATTATAACCTAAATTTGTTAAATAAAAATATTTTTACAGTTTCCACTTTATTTAGAGACAAACCTTCAGTGAAACCTTTCATTATTTGCTGTAAATATTTGGTTCTTTTCCTGCCCTCATTTCTTGAAAATGAGGACCTCTGTGCTCCCTATAATGGCCAGCAGTGGGTGGAATCCAGGTGGGACTGGCCATTAGGAGACTCACTTCTTAGGTATCCACCCTTGCTCCCACTCTCTTCCAGAGTGGAAGGAACAGAGGGAAGAGTTCTAGAGTAGGGGAGAAGGCTGTTTCAACTCAGAACTTGGAAACCCAAGGCATAAAAATAGAAAGATGGCAAGTTTGGGAGAACACCAGTTAAAAACTATCATACAAGGAAGTTTTTCATAAAACATGCAATCCTCTCTAATAATAATAATTAATAATAATAATAATAATTAAGAAGAAGAAGGGGCCGGCCTGGTAGCGCAGTGGTTAAGTGCACACGTTCCACTTCAGCGGCCCAGGGTTCACCGGTTAGGATCCTGGGTGTGGACATGGCACCACTTGCTGTGGTAGGCGTGCCACATATAAAGTAGAGGAAGATGGGCACGGATCTTAGCTCAGGGCCAGTCTTCCTCAGCAAAAAGAGGAAGATTGGCAGCAGATGTTAGCTCAGGGCTAATCTTCCTCAAAAAAAAAAAGAAAGAAAAAGAACAGCAGCTACAGGAGGACATCAACTCATGCAATCCTTAGTTGTCACGTGTCAAGTTGGGATTATCTTCTTGGACAGGGAAAACTGAGGCCCAGAGATGTTACCTTCCCCCAGGTCACACAGTGAAGCAAGCAGGACATGAATCCAGTGCTATGTGACTCCAAAGCTTCCTCTGGTCAACCCCCTCTGCCTTCCTAAAGACAATAGAACATAGTTAAGGCCCTGGGGTGTTGCCTGCTCATGGAAGCCTTTCCTTGTTTGATAAAAAGCAATCCTTCAACATATGTATAGCTAAGGACAGATCTCATCTGTCACGTGTTACCAACGGCAACACAACAAATGACAGAAAAATCAGCCAGACCAGTCAATGCACCATGTGCCCGAGATGTTATTGCTATGGCTGAAAACAAGCAAACACAACAAAAATGACTACTGTTTTGAGGCAGTTTGATCAAGTGGTATTGACCCCAATTGTAAGTTCCTTGACTCTCCAAGCACACAACTCTTAAGCTAATATCTGAAACCAAGAGACTTAATCAGAAACAGCTCAGGGGGATTTTCTGTACATCCCCATCATTTGCTGAGGTACAATCTATGGAAGAGAAAAAAAAGCCCATTATAGGCTAGAGTCTAAAAACACATTTGACGACCCACTCAATTTGGTCAGATTATCCTCCACCCCACCAGTTGGTGACGGGAAGAGGACCAGGAGGAGGACTGGCCAAGTCTTTGGAGTACTGTGTGCCTAAGCTTCCACTTCCTCCAGAGGTGCCTCATTTTGCTCCAGCACAGTGGACATGCTCTCTCGGTGAGGGCTGGGGAAGTGAATTTGTTTCCTCTATACTGAGCACCCACTGGCACTTACTTTCTGGGCCGTGCTTCCATTTAACATTTTTTAAATTCACTTTTTTCCCCCTTGAATTAGGATTCCCTGACTGCACCTTGGTGGCAGAGAAGATGCCACACTGTACTGTTGATGGGTCAATTTGAATTTCAAGGTTCCATTGATTATAAAAAGACTTGGCCATTCTATTAAATGAGAAACGGATACTGCCAACACTGTGATTTACAAATCACTGAGAAAATCACAGGTCAAAAGCAAGGATGCTGTGTCATTGATGTAGACCTGGGTCACTGAATCCGAAAGGTGCCATTTAGTTTTCATTACAGGCAATACCATTAGGTTAGGTAAATTCAGTCACCATGATGACTTCCTAAATAGACCTGCCGACAACAACCACTTGGATTAAATGGTTATTGGGAAGTGCAGTGGAGTGGAGCAAGCTCACTGCAGTTAGATGAGCAGAGTACTGCGTTATGGAATAGTCAGGACAGAATGAGCCAGATGCCAGTCTGACCAATTGTTTTCTCTACGTCTTTTTAACAACAAATAATATTCGATTGCCTTCTCCATACTCTCCCTCCAGTAAAAGGAAACAGAGGAGATATTTTCTCAGCTATTTCTCACTACGATACTTTTGCCCCAAATTAAGCCAAACATCTCAGAAGGTCTCTGCCTATCCCCTTGTCCCCAGGGTGGACGGACAGGCAGAAGGGCTTGGAGAACCCAGGAGCTCTAAGCTTTGTCAAGAGTTGTAAATACCTACTCCACAGCCACCTTTGACAAAACATCTTGGGTTGAGGTTGTTTGAAAAAGGCAGAGATAAAGACAGGGAGTGAGAGGAAGTAAGAAGTTGGTTTTTAAAAAAGGACATCTTTCTTTAACTATTTGATGACTCAAAATTGCTCACAGAAGTCTGATTCTGGGTCACAGAGGCAGATCAGGTAGATACATGAGGTTAAGGCCTCAAACCAGGCCATGGGAATCGGGCAGTCACGGACAGCAAGGAAAGCTGATGCGAGTGAGAAATGGTGCGCCAAGCTGTGTTAACTGGAAGGTGGTGTTAGCCTTGAGGCTAAGATACTAGCTTGAGAATCAGAGACCCTGACATTGCTATCAGCGTGACCTTAAGCAAAGCCTTTTAACACTCTGAGTCTCAGTTTTCTTATCTGAAAGATGGAGATAGCAACAACTATTAAGTAGGGTCGTTGAGAAGATTAAGTGGGAGGGTGAGTGTAAAGTGCTGAGTACAGCATAAAGTGCATTGTGCACAGAAGGTCCTCGAAGAACCTGCGATGACATCCACTCAGCAAATAATGTTTATCCGTCACCTACTATGTGTCATCTGTGGAAGTATCCGAATGCTATAAATTCAGAGTTTCTCAGAAAGGGAATTCATTCCATAGTTCATAGCAAGAGGTTGTGCAGGCAGGTTAGCTGAGCTTTGTTGCTTTTTGTTTTGCCTTTGTTTTGAGGGATGTCTTTTGTTTGTTTTGATTGGTGCACCCTGAGCAAGGAATTGAAACAACTCACTTAGAAGCCAGTATTGTACTGCCTGTTATTTTCATTTTGATGAGAGAGCGAGAGAGGAAGGGGCAAGAGGGGAGCTAGGTCCTTACACCTGAGAATGGGACCTGTGCCTCTGCATCACAGGCATACAAAGAGGCCACTCCTTACTACGGGTAAGGTCTCCAGGTCTCACAATCTGATCCCTCCCATTTCAACTGTCGAACAGACTGAGCCTTACTTCACACCACTTGACGGATCTTTCCATCACAGATCAACTATCACATCAAAATACTGTCTTTTGAAAAATTTTTACAAAGGAATCACTTTGGAAAGAAGTACCTGGTAGGGGTCCCCTGTGCCCTTGCCCTCAAGAGCTATTCCAATGACCCTCAATCCCCCCAAGGCTGGGCTGGGTGGTTCCGGAGGTGGAGGCACCTGGCAAGTTGGATCTCGCCCTTCACCCAGCCCATCATGCTTCAAGGAGGTCTTTCAGATTCCAGGGGAAATGCCTCCAAGGACTTACAAAGTCTAATCATGATTATTAATTTCAATGCCTTTGGAACAAAAGAGGTTGACAGATGAATTTGAAGATGAAATTTTCCATCCACTCACTGCCCTCACACCTCCTCCAAATGCCCCAGTAGGAGAGAAACTTCTCATCTCCCACTTCCTTTGCAAAATACTGGTGCCCTCACTAGGAGATGGTGGCCATTGGAAAGATGAGTGGAGAAGAGAATGAGAGGAGTGAGAAGACAATGGTTCCCATGGGTCAGTCTGAGACCAGAGGTGGGCCTGGCCTTCCTTCTTCCCTTCCATCTGAGTCAACTGTGTCTCCATAGACCACAGTAACTCTTTGCCACCTCAGCACGTTGCAGGCATGTGGTGATCTCTGCCTGTAAAGTAATTCTCATGCGCTGGGCATTGTCTTCAATGTCATCTCCTTCTCTATCTTCAGTTGATTTAAATGTTACCTCCTCAGAGACCCCTCACCTGACCACCTCTCATTAGTTTAATTCGAAGCATTCCTCACAATTGATAATCACATTTGTTTATCTCCCCTGATAACCAGTTAGCTCCTGGAGGGGAAGGGGCCAGTTCTGACTCTGCTTCCCATTGAATCTCCAGTGGTCAGAGGTAACAGGGACATAGAAGTGCTCAGTAAACATGTCTTGAAGGAATGAGTGAGCATATGAGGTGTTGCCTCTGCACTCTGAAGTTAACACTCTCCCTGGGTGAAATGGAGCTCTGTAAAAGTCTTCAGTCAGGCTCAGAGCCAGGCCCTCCAAGTCGCGTGGCTCAGGCGCTGCCTGGGCCAACCAAAGATGCATCTCTGCAAGATGAGAAGACACCTGGCCATACAGACTCCACCCACCAGCAGAGGGCACTCCAGCCAGAGCCCAGGGAGTCCACTGATGGGAGAGACAGAGGAGCTGGAGTGGATCCACGGCAAAGCGTGTCTGATAAGTCTGAGGAAGTTGGGCCAGGTCTTCAGTGCAGAGGAGAAGCCAGAAGCATGTGAACTTAATGAGCCCCCACAGCTGTTTTTAATGGGGACCTGATCACTACAGGGCAGTTGGGGGAGAGGAGGGACATGGTCTCAAAGGCTTAATTAAAAGTTATGAAAGGAGAATGACACATGGAAAGAGTCTGCTGAAAGGTTGGAAAGGGGCCTCAGTGGGAAGGCAGGGCTGGCTTTTCCATTTAAAACTATGTCAATTGGTTGCCTGAAGCCAAAACTTAGAGTCAAAATGGGAAATGGATGGCAGTTTTAAAGTACAAAATCAGGACATTCAAGCATCAGATCAAGTTCAGAAATCAGACCAAATTCAATGCCTAATTTTCAAAGTATCAGAACTTGTAAATGACATTTGATTGGGGGCTTATCCCAATAGCTGCTAATGGAGATCATTAGTAGCAAGGGAGGCATCATAGCTTGTGCTTAGTATGCCCAGAGAAGTTGTCAGTTGGTTAAAGTGCATATGCGATTGCTGTCTGAGGTTTTAGACTCGGGTGAACCACTACTCTAAGAGAAGAAAAAGTCTGCAGACATTTTGGGTTTATAACTAACAGTTACCGAGTTCTTACCATTTGCCAGGAGCTGTGCCATGCATTTTTCACATATCATCTCATTCATTCCTCACCTTTATTCTGTCAGGCGGATATTTTATCCCCATTGTATAGTTGAGGAAATTAAGGCAGACAGAGGTTTAGAAACTTGCCCAAGGTCACATAGTTTATTACTATCAGAGTCACAATTTGAAGCTATCCTAACTCTATAGCCTGTACCTTTAATGATCATTCTATACCACCTGTGAAATCAGTCATTGAACAGCAAACATATATTGGATGTTTCTAACTCTAAGTGGGGATCCATTTCCACTTTTTTTTTTTAAAAAGCTAATTTTAATTGTGGATTTGATGACTATTCAAGTTGTCATTTCCATTTGTTTGTATATGTGAGGGTGCACAGAGGCAGAGTGGGTTGTAGGAAGGTTACTGCTTCTGGCTTTATTCATCAAATTGTTTAACCAACTATCCATTTACCATTCAACCAACCAACCAGTAACCAACTTATCAACCAACCAGACACCTACCCAATGAGCCAACTAACCAACCAACCAACGAACCAACTATCCAAACCAACACCATCCCACCAGGCAACCACCATATAGTCACCCAACTAACCAATGAACTATATTCAGTTCTCTTACTGTAAATGGGATTAGTAATTACACCTACCATGCAAGTAAAGGATGTAACACAGGGGCTCGTGACACTGATTAATCAATATTATTATTGAGCTGTGTTGTTCTTGAGTCAAACACCCCAAAATGACAATAAATGTCTCAAAGACAGAGGAGAGCTTTGAGGCCACTTGACTATGCTAGGAACAGCATCCCCAAACTTACTGAATTGGCGTTGATCATAAAACATCACAGGGTGCTCTTTCCTAAAGGAAAATTTGTTGTGATCTAATGGTCAGAAAAAGTCAGGCTTCTGCTAAAAAGCTGAATGATCGGCTTTTATTCTTTGGATAGGAATTCATAAAATAGTTATGATTTTTTTTAAACTGGTAGCCAGACCTTTGGGGACCGAGCATTGTATGTTTTAATTTCATCCTGTATTCCCTTTTATATTTCTCTATTTGTTTTTCATTTGCCTACTTTTTTGAAATCTACTTCTAATCTATATTTTCTGTGTTGAAATTATGTTTGGTTAGGATTTCTTTAAACCTTGTGGTATACAGAAGGAATATAAATACATGATTATTGGAAGTTACAGCTTATGTATTGACTAATGTTTAGCTAACACTGAGAGAGATTGGCTACGTAAACCCAGGTGAAAAGGCCACCACACAATTGCTCACTCCAAAACATGGTGTGTGGGATTGAATGCTATGAAACACAAGTCCAGTGGACACACTTATGGCAGTGGTACATTTTTTTCTTCTATTGTTACATGTGGGATTCAAATTCCTCCTCCCAGAGAGAAAGAGAGATAAAGAGAGAGGAAGGAAGGGAGGGAAAAGCAGTTGTAGGAGGGAAACACAATGCTAAAATGAAAAATTCTGAGTTTTCAACTCCTAGTTTTTCCGTTCATTTACTTCATGAAATTAAGCAAGTCATTTCATTTCTCTGATCCTCAGTTTTCTTATCTGCAAAACAGGACAATAATTCCTACCTATTTCCTTGGGTTGTTATGAGGATAGAGATAACACCGTGCACAGGGCAGAAGCTTTGAGAATTGTAACGTGAGCTTGAAACGGCAGTAATTTGTATTACTTCTTATAAAATGCCAAAATTCCAATAGTGCTGTCCGTGGGACATTTAAAGCACATTTCTCCAGCTCTTATAAATGGTCTGATTGGGGGAAAAAAAGAAACAAAGCAAATGTCTTTGGGTTTCTGGAGACTGGCCCAGAGCAATCTGTCAGACCTGGCTCTGTGGACAGTGGCATTCCTTGGTGAGAAAGCACTCTCTGTCACCTCCCCTTGGCCAGGCCAGACACAAGGCCAGGAGGCCATCTTACCTCGTCATCGCAGCTGATGGAGCATTTGCCATCCAGAGAGGCGCACTGTGTGGGAGGAGGGGGAAAGCAAGGGGAAACGTGTTACTTGGCCATCCCAGCGTCTACTGTGGCTGCCACTTAGCCACTGGGAGACAAGCTATCAAAGTCCTTGCCTGTTATGCAAATACCAAATTTCATCCAAAGGAATGCTCCACGGTGAGTCTTGCCTGCTCTTTCTCGGATCATATCAACTCCAAATAACAACGTAAAGGACAATTTTGGAGGGAGGCTGGCTCTTTTTCATTTTAATTTATGTTGTTGTTCAATACTGATACCTTTTTAAGATATTAAATCTTTAAGTAACAAGAAATATAATTATGTAATTATTTAATTTTAAATTAATCTCCAGTAAATTAAAAAAAAAAATTCCCACTCCTGTCTGTGTCCTTAGTTTATGGTTTCCCAAAGTATCTTCATTTAAGAAATGATATAACATTGTAACATTGAGAACTGGGCAGATGGAGGCAACTTATCAGTTGCCATTTCTGCTGAATTACTGAATAAATACCACTGAGACGACTTAGTACAGAGAGTATAGTGCAAGAAAAGAATGCTCCCAGATTCTCCAAGGCAGAGAAGCCCTCTGGCCAAAGAAGGCAGATGCGTGTTTAGTCAAATTTAATTATGCAAAGGCCTTCAAAAGTGCAATAAAGAGATTCACAGATAAACAACAGGGCACCACAAGATTAGAAAAAAGTCACTATGAAAATTCACAAAAGTCCCCAAGATTTAAAAGAAAAACTTCTCCTTTGGAAAGTCACTACCTTGATTTCACAATTAAAACAGTTTGTAGGAGAAAACTCCCCGCTGTCCCAGCATGTGGTGTCTAACATGCTGACAGCCCTTCATTTTGCAGTGAAATGAAAGGTAATCTGAGCAGCCAGCAGTTCATTTTACAAACATTCATCGGAAATCTGGCACTTTTAGACTCCGGGTACCCAAATGTGAACACCTGTATAATAACAGTGTTGCTAATGCTTCAATATGCTGATTATAACTTACCTGTCTGCTGGCAGTCCAGAACTTCCTTTGGAAAAATTCAAGTTTCATCTGAATGCCTACAGCTGGGACAAATTATAAACAAAACAAGGCATTAGGGATCCCTTTACACAATTATTTAAGATTATCACTGAAAATTACCCATTATGGCAAGAAGCTGAGGTAAGCATATCAGATAAGAACACTTAAAAACGAAATCTACTGTGAAGCATCCAACTAAGACATTTCATCTTTCAGGTTAGGAATTCTCAACATTACCTGGACTCGGAGAACTCTTGATAAAGAACAGGCTGAGCACAGCGCTGATGGCTGTTTGGAGACATGCCACTCGAGTATTTCTAAAATTCATATACTTGTGGTCACCTCAAGTCACCCTCCCCAACACAAGATGAAAACAGGAATGAAAAAAAAGATATTCAAAAGATCACTGTTTCTTCAGAGTTCCTGTTACACTTATTACTGTAGGAACTTACATGTCTAAAATGTGTACTAGGCGTGTGTTCTCGAGATATAACATTTGAAAAGCACTTGTCATGAGGAAGGTATTCGGAAGCGAGTCACTTTGCTATGATGTGACCTAGCGTAAGTGGCCCCCAGTATCCACATCTCAATGACCTCTCCCCTACAACTGGTGGAATTATACAATTCTTTGCTTATCTGTGAAAAACTCCCTAAAGCAAGAGGCAATCTTACTTCCAGTGAGAGAAACATACAGACATGAAAGAGGTTAAGAAAGGATGAAACTTTGGGAAGTAGAATTTGGTGGAACCTCAGATCTAAGACATGAATACGCTCACAATATTTCTCTCGATGAAGCCAAGACAATGTGACTCTTGAAACCACTTCAGAAAAGTGCTCAAGTCAGGGCAAAAAGCTTGTCAGATGATGAGAAAACTGGAGAGGAGCTGGAAAGAAAGAATGAGACTTTGTACGGGAAATGCTGGACTCCCCACCCAGGGCAGTTTTGTAAACTTCAGTCCGTTGCACACAACCTCCCCAATTTTTGCCTTATCTGCATACCAAGAGTATTGTTATTTATTTTTCCACACTTTTTTCCTTTACTTAAATACCTAAAGTAAGTTCAACCTAAGTAATAATACCCATCAAAAGAAATACACAATTACAAAAAAAAAGTTCACTCATATTCTCTTAAAATCTTGCATGCCACATGTTAGACCCCCTACTTGGGTAATCATTGCTGTGCTGGCTCCAGGAGCCTGGAGATTCATGAAGGTCTTCAGCTATTACCCTTATAACTTTCAAATGCATTTCCACTTCCTAAAGAAATTGTTGAAGCAAGCCCTGAGAGTCAAGGTTGACTGGAGGTACGTACATTTGGAGAGACTCATCCTCTATCTTTGGACTTAGAAGGTCAGATTCTAGCATAAGATTAGAGCCAAACATAGCTTAGCAATATGCAATATGCAGAATGGGAAGTCTCTGAAATGCACCATTCCAGCAGCCTGTGTCCATCCTGCTTAGCCCTCAGTGTCCTCCACACCCTGGACCATAAGCTCCCCAAAGGCAGGGACCTGTTCTCGCTCCCCACTGGATCCCTGCAAAGCACACATTTGGTGCTGAACACACAGACAATCCATTGGTAAATGCTTGCTTTTTAAAAAACCTTTTAGATGATTATAGTCAGTAGTTATAGAAAAAGATGGAGGAGTAACAGCAGCATGAATTATAATCACACCCAAATAAAGGGTTTTTCAGTGGCAGTTCTCAACAGAGAACCACCCAAGAACTTCAAGAGAAAGTACTGATGCCTGGGTGCTGTCCCCTTCTGCACCAAGACCATTTAAATTAGAATTTCTGAAAGTGGTGTCTAGGTATGGGTATGTTTAAAAAGCGCCCCGGGTGAATGTGCAGCAAGGGTTGAGCACGGCTGCTCTATGGTCCCTAGCAAATTGGCCAGCAAGGATCTATCACTTTGTCAGTCTAAAACAGGAGCTGCCCTTCCTAGCTCTGGAGAAAATTTCAGAGAATACCTGAAGGAAGCTGATTTTGGAGCCCGAGAGCTGTTTACTACAGTTTCAAATAAATCTTCTCTTCCAAAACGCCTGATGGGCCATATCCCTGCTGGGGATGAGCCAACCGAGGATGCTGTGAGCCAGGTGTGAGCTGGGTTTTGCTCGGATCCACGAGCAGCAGAGGTGAGAGCCTGCCTTATGCTTAAGAAGGGGCTGGGAATGAGTATCTTTAGTTCTACCAGAGACAGGGAGGCGCGGCAGAAAACTGACTTCAGAGCAGAGGGCCTCAAAATTGTTGTGACATCCAATCACTGGTATCTAAGAGAAGGTAGAAAATGAGTTTCTCCCTCTTCCTCTGTGTGTCCCCCTCTGCGGCTATCCTCTCGCAGCTCTTCCCAGGCTGGTAGTCAGAGAGTAATTCAGAGGCCACCTCTTAGGGCCAAGGTCAACAGCCACGGCAGGTTTCAAGACCCTGTAGGATAAAAGCAGGGGAGTCCCTGAAAGAGTTACACCACAGTGACCTTTCCACGGTGTTTCTAGTTCCAGCAGCCCAGAGTTGCCCCAACCCCACCCATCATCTACTGGGTTCCCCCATCAGTGACCCGTGCCCTTTCTAAGCACCCCTCCCATTTTCTGATGGAGCCCCTGTTTTCACCTCCCTAATGACGCTAGCTGCTCCCTCCTGGGTGTTTACCCATCTCACATACTTGCAGCCTGCTATCATCTGCCCCTTTCGGTCTGTACCCCAGCTCCTCAGAGTGCTTTAATCTTTCCTCATGAGTCAGTCCCTCCATCCCATTAATCATGCAGGCTGCTTCTCTCTGATCTCCCTCCAGCAGGCTGCATCCTCTCCCTGGTCCTGATGCCCTAAACTAGACGCCACTTCCCTCGCTCCTCACTCACTCCCTGTCTGGGCCATGAGGTCCATGTCAAAGGGCTTCCCAGACAGTCCTGACTGCAATGGGTGTGCTTGGTTTTGCCCTGGCTGTGTTTTTGCTGACTGATCCTCATGCCCCCTCCAGCTATTCTGGCCCCTGGCTTCCCACAGCACATCTGGGTTTGTAGTATTTTCACCTACAAGTTAATATACTTCTCTCTGATGAGGAGAGTCACAAGCCCATTGGTGGGTCAACTTCATGACCATTGGTTCAGTGGTCTTCTCTGTGCTGAGCTCCAAGCTAAGTACAAAGGGGAATGAGACCAGATGCCCCGTCAGCATCTAGGTGGGGAGTGACCACATGGTAAGTGTGATGTCAGAAGCATAAACAAAGAACCACGGAGCACAGAGGATGGGGTGGGCTTGGCCTAGGGGAGTTGGTGAGAGCTTTGTGTAAGGTAAGACATGGAGATCTAACTCACAGGAAAAGTAAGAATGGAAGAAGATGGTAATCCAAGTGCAGAAACAGCACAGGTAAAAGTATGGAGCCTTTTAAAAGACCATGGTGTCTTCTGATGCTTGAAAGAACGGGAGCTGGACTTGGTTGTGCAGGCTGAGGTCAAATGGCAAAAGGTCTTGAATCTCAGGCCAACGATTCTAAAGAATATCCCGTAGGCTAGGGGTTGGCTCAAGGGCCAAATCCAGCCTCTTTTTGTAAATAAAGTTTTATTGGGACAGAGCCACACTCATTTGCCTGCACACTGTCCATGGCACAGTGGCAATGTTGAGGAATTGCAACAGAGACTGAATGGCTCACAAAGCCTATGGTACTTACTGTTTGGCCCTTTACAGAACAAGTTTGCTGAGATTTGCTGTAGGGTCTGAGGGGCCATTTAAGATGTTTTAAGTAGAGAAGGGGCAGGACCTCAGATCTATATTTTAGAAAGTCCACCGTGCAAGCCTTGAGGAGGAAGTACTAGGGAAATGGCCCAGCCAGTGGGAGACAAGGAGAGTGAGACGGGTTAGGCAGCCACAGCCACTTGGTGCATTAGGCTAATTATCTCTTAAGCATGAACGTGATTTAAAGTGGGGGGGGGGGGGGCCCATACCAAAAAACCAGAATAAAAATTCTCCCTCACAAACAAACAAAAGTGCTTAAGAGCATTCTATGGCCAACTCTATTCAGAAAAACAAACATGAGCTTCCACAAACAGAAATCTAGCTCCCTTTCACTATTTTCCTTTGTTTTGTTCCACGTGTATTTTTTTCTTTCTTCAACTTTTATCAGAAAAAAGTCATTATTACTTCAGCAAGTCCCACTCTCTCCCCTGACCCCTCCTATATCCCAAATGGAACCTGAGATATTTGTCATGCCCGTCCATTTGGTTCTTTCAACAACATTTCAAGCCATAACAGTATATTCTGATTCAAGTCAATCTTGCTCATTTAATAAGAAAAACAAGGACATAAGATACTTTAGCGAAACCTAAGTCCCAAAGAGAATGCAGAAAATAAAAACACCATTCCTGGGGTTTGAAATTCTTTAGACGGTCCAGAAAATCATCAACATATTTCTCTGGGAGTTCATGCGCTCCTTCCTTCCATTTGAAGGCGAGCATTCCCCGGCTCCCTGGTAGGAACTTCCACCACAAGGATAGAGACAGAGTCCCCTTTCCATGACAGCATCTGGTGGCACCTTACTCACCTCCCAAGAACAGAATAGATGCAGAAAAAAGTATCCCTTGTGATCTTTTCCAACAAGCCAATATTGTGTGAGCCTCCTAGGACAGCGACACTAAGATACTGGGATGGTCTTTGGAAACCAGCAAAACACCAAAATCATTGTCATGAGGATTGCCATCCCCAAGAGGCCCAGAGTTCTTCACACAAAATACTCAGGCAGCTGAAGCACTGACATCTCTTTTGATTTGAACTACGCAGGTTACTGTTTCTGTAACTCATCTCAATACTCTAAGCGGGCCTGAGTACAGACTTAGCTCAGCAATACAGACCACTGACCTTCCACGAAGTATCTTCTTTCCAGACTTCCTCTTTCCCTAACTTTCTAACTTCCTTCTAGCCTACTTTTTCCCTCCTTCTTTTCCTCCCATGTTCATCAGAAACACAGTATGTGCTGGATGGTCGTTGTCTTGAAGGATGCAACATGAGGGATGCAACAGCCAGAGGTGGAGCGTGGGGAGGGCAGGCAAACCACTGAAGAGAGGATCACACTTCAGGATGCTCAGAGCTGATGAAGATGAGCAAAGAGCATTGTCCAAGCACCAAAACATACAGCCATTTCATTTGCAGAATGTCAATGATTAGTGCACTTGAACTGGAACAGACAGCTGACCTCAAATGTTCCGGTCCAAATTGGTGGCCACTAGCTACATGTGGCTAGTGTGGCCACTTAAATTAAAATTTAAAAAATTAATAATTTACTTCCTTTGTTGCACTAGTCACATTTTCAGTGCTCAGTGGGGCTGTTGACTACTGTATTGGACCATGCAGATCTAGAACATTTCCATCATTGCAGGTGGCTCTGTTGGACAGTGATCAGTGATAACAGGATCACAGGACACTAGCACTCCTTAAGAATCAAACATAAAGTTCTCCACAGACCTGTCCATGCTACCTACTCCCATGAGGTGGAAGAAATGAAGATGACTTAGGTACGGAGGATTTAGATCAGATAGAACTGCTGGTGTGAGAAGACCTGGATTTGCAAGGGGAAGTTGGTAATTAGTTTGAGAGAAACCCAAAGAAATCGATGCAATATGCTCAATGTGGCTACCACCCCCAAGATTTATTTATTTTGCTTATAAAATTTGAGAATACAAATTACATTTCCAGTGCTATTATATTCAAATACATTCAAGATGAAATCATGCATGCATCTCATATCAGGTTAATAGACATGCATTCAAATGTAATCTGAGACTCACCAAAGAACAATGTCACAAGTAAAATTAGAAATAAAATAACTTTTTCATATTGTATTCATTTAGAAATAATTTTCTATGGGGTTGGCCTCAACTTGCAACATACCCCTAGGAGCACAAATCCGGTTTGTAAAATAGTGCTCACCATGTCTGGCACACAAGTTCACACAAACGCCCCTACTTCCATACAATGTATTCATATACAAACGGAGAGCGCATCCAGGAGAGAGAAAAACCATCCTGCCGCCATCAACGAATTATAACCAGGAAAATTTCTACCAAGTGAACACTGTTTCTAAGACTGCTGTGTGCCCTTGGGTCCCTCACTTCACCTCTCTGTCTCTACAAAGAGAGCCACACTGGCTCTAGCTTCTGAACAGAACTTTTGTGGGTTGGGAGTAAATGATACAAAATCAAATGTATATTAGAACACCCTAAAGGCTTGAGAGTATTGTCAATATTCATGTTATGATTTGTACCAAGAGTTTTTTAGCCTTTATTCTTGGATTTCACCACAAAGTACACCATTCATGCCAATATATTGAGATTGAACAGAAAATTCATCCATGATAAATCCATACTGTCCACTGCTAGCAATGCTTTTAGGGTGTAATAAAGGTGGGTAAACACCCTATAAAATTATGACACCAAAGAAGAGAAAAAAGACTACGTGAGCCCTGGCAAAATGAAGCAGAAAATGGAAGGCGATGATTCTCTTTCAGCTAAGCAAGCTTTTGGAATGAATTTTTTTCCCTTCAGGATTAATGAAAGGTGTGCTCCACCCTGAAACTCTTGGATTCAGTGTACAGAATCCAAGAAGGTTATTGTCCCCGATACTGGCACCATCAGCTCCACGTGCTCATCAACCAGGCTACCTGGCCACAGGGCTTCTCAACAGACTGGGTACTGCTCGCAGCACGTGGACAGTTACTTCTCTCCAATGACAGGCGGACAAACAGATCCCAGAGCTGCCCTGACTTGGCCCACAAACAGGAGCATTTTCTTCTAATAGAGTCCAATCCATTAGAGAAGATAAAACCTGAATAAGTTAATAAATAAAATACCTGCTAGGGATTTCCCATGTATTTCAGAACATAGGAGTGGAGCAAGTTTTCTTAAAACCCAAATTCTACAAATATATGCTGGCCATACATTATCTCATCCAGAAAATCAGCTCCTTACTGGTCATATTTCTCAAACAAGATAGTGGCTATTTTTACAAGCTGGGTTATTATCTCCCACCCTGTCCTCAGCCCCCTCTTTGACAGAATCCCTGAATTTTCATTCCTTTCTGCACAATGGCAATGAGTGCTAGCAGTGAGAGTAACAAGGCCTGGCACATTTGAATTCCGACTTGCCTTAATTAAGGGTCAACTGTAATAGCTGTTAGCCTAGCCACATTTGTTTAAATGTTTTCTTTGTTTTCAAAATAGTTACTTGCAAGTAGAACTAACAGTGAATCTGAATGTCACTTTTTTGGAATATTTCACGATTAACGGGGGGTTTGGAATAAGGCCACTGTTCTGGAGCGTCAAGGAAAAGAACTCCAACCTTCCTCATATCAAATATGAGCCCATTCCAGGGGTCTGCTAATGTCCAGGATAAATGACTTACCACATGAATAACAACTTAAAACCATAATGTGAATTATGACATAACTCATCTGTTAAATATTTCATGTGAAGATTTTAATGAATCGCATGATGGAATGTTGGACAAAAAAGACAACTGAAATCCTGGGACTAATTTGGGCGAAACTGAGAACAGAGTATCCTCGCAAAGATGACGGGGGAGAAAAGGCAGCTGCACTCACGTCCCCCTGGGTGTCAGACTGGCAAATCCAAAGGCTTTCTTAAAAGATTATAGTGGAGGGAGAAGGATTGGCAACAACTTTTTGAAAAATATTTAGATCAAAGCAATATTCATTTATTATATCTTGGTAAAGCCTGAACATTAACCTCCAAGGTATGGCATTATTTCAGAAATCAGGGGAAAAAAACATTCTCCCAGCAGCAGACACACCTCATTTTTTAGCCTATGCCGAGTGAAGAAATACAGTGATAAAAGGGGAGGAGGTATTTTAAATATAACCCCCTAACTGATTGCATATTTCACTTCTGAAGTATTCCCTGTGGTAAGCAGGGGGGAGTAATCTTTCTTAAACATGCTTTTGAGTAACAAAGAGCTACATGATATATGTCCGTGGTGAGAGAGAGGGAGGGTAGACAGGACTCATTATCACTCGATTGACAATGCAATAGCAGAAGATTTTCTTTGAAGACTCATAGCTGTGGAGGCCTATTTTAATATGGAACCATCCTCACCCACTGTCTGTGACTGGCTTCTGGGAATGTGTGTAGGAAGGCCTGAGCCATTTGTCTACACATTTCTTTCATAATCATTTTGTTTTTGTCCTGTCAGAGCTTCTTGGGAGCAGTCACCTTAGGTAAAGTATAATAAATGACAATTACAAATGTTTCCTCCATTTGGGTTCTAATTACTTGACAGAATCAACGTTGAAAAGAATTAGCAGGGCTGTGGAATGGAATAATAATTTTCTTTTCACCCATGAGGTAATCTGGAAGCATTTTTCCAGACTTCATCTGAAGAAACCTATATTCCCTCAGCTTTCTGAGGCCATTGGAGCTGGCATCGAATCGTTTTTGTCAGATCATTTTATGCTCACAAAACTCTTCAAATAATATTATTTCAATAAAGTTTTCAAGCCAATACATTTTTAGAGTCAATTCCCATTCTTTCAACCTTTCAGAATAAAACATGTAAGCCCCAGGCTTCATTGTATTTTAATCAGGGTTACACAAATCAATGTCCATTAAGAAAATTATGAGCTTCCAAATTATAGCTCCCCAGTTAATAATTTCTTATTAGGTCACCACCTAATAACAGTTACCAAAGAGATTATAACAAAATCAGGGGTCAGATTTCCAAACATTTCAAAACCCATAATAGAATGGTCACATATATTTGCCAAACACCTCTGAGCTGGATGTTTGTGACTGTAGTTAATGCACAGCAGCACTCAAATATCCACATGGGTGGCTCACAGAGCTGGAGGGATGTGTCCAGCTCCTCTGACTCTCCAGCTCATGTTCCAGGGCACAGAGAAGGAAGGGGACTTGTCCAAACACACCCAGCTCATCCGAGGGAGCCTGCGTCCATTCCTGAGCTCCCAAACTCAGGTCCCCACAGGGCTGAGTGGAAACTGTGGGGAATGAGGGATCATCCTGTGCTGGTACAAAGGGAGCAGCTCAGCTCAGCTTAGCTGATGCCTTGTGGGAACATGGTCTGGATGCTGCAAGTTATTCTGATGCTGTAGGAGAAGCTGACAATCTAGATTTAATATATAGACAATTCACTGAAAAATTCACCGCACTCCAATAGGGTTGCCAGACAAAATATTTCTGATTTGCTAAATCTGGCAAGCCCATACTGAGAGTTGCACGACACACCCCAGGTAATGACCTGGGGTGACCTCTGTTGCATGCTTAGCCCTGAGAGCGCTGAGATAGCTGAATGTCAGCACAGGGAACCAAAGCCACCTCCATCAACATGACTTTCATGACTTTCCTATTCGTTCTAGAAAATTCTTGCTCAGAAAGATAAGTCTATAATCAAGTAAAAATACTTCATGATTTACTTAAGAAACTTATCAAAATCAATTTATCTGAACAACAGACTTATTAGGACAACTAGGGAAACTGCTCACTTATCAAGTAACTATTGATTTATCAAGATTGAGAGGTCCACCATTCTTAAAGTAGTCCAATGCCAATCAGAGCCCCACACTGAGAGACCCACCCAGACCCCAGAACCCGGTCCACACCTGCCCCACCTCCCCTTTCTGGGACACTGCTAAGACCCTGTCAGGGAGATGTTCCCCCTCAAGGAGTAGGGAATAAACCTGACTCTGCTTGGTCTATGGGACATTCTGATGGTCTTCTTGTTAATAGTCAATCTTTCCTATTTTTCTTCAAAGCATTTATCAATATTTGGCATTAAATTGCATTACATATTATTCATTGTGTTTCATTCCCACCTGACTAGAGGTAGGCTCCTTGAGGGCAGAGGCTGTTCCTTTACACCTGTGTTCTCTGTACTGAGAAAATTGCCCCGCCCAGGCAGGCTCTGCGCATGCACATTGAATGAATGACTGGATGGTTGGATGCCGTGCCGATGGTGACATCAGCTCTTCAAAGACAGTATTCTTTTTTCGGAGATCTACCTTTGCCATCCAAGTGTCTTAGACTCTGTCCTGAGGGAAAAGGGGAGCCAAGGAAAGGTTCCCATCCAGGGAACCTGGATGTGAGGTATGAACAGGTATGTGAGGTGTGAACAGGTATGTGCTTTGGAAACACCTGCTGGTGAAGGTGATGGGCTGCATGGTGTGTGTGAGGGGCACAGGTGAGTAGTCAGGAGCGTTTGTCCAACCAGGTGAGAGAGGATGGGCTTCCACCAGGCAAGGGTAGCAGAGTTGGGAGCGAGAGGTGTGGTCTTGTTTCTAACCCATCCTGACTGGGGGAAGCCTGGAGTTCTGAGATTTGCCAGGTACTGCCCACCCTTCAACCTCCAGGCTCCATCATTTTGGCCTGGTAAATTTCAAAATGTTTTGATTTTGCTTGCAAATGAATTATTTCATGAGACGTGTTTCCCTGCTCACTAGAAATGTCTCCAAATTACATAAGACATAATCCACAGTGAAAATTACTTTATAAATTTAGTCATATACCACATAATAATAGTAGTAGTAAAAGCAGTAATAACAGTAATTAATACCATTTATTAACCCCCATACTACGTGCCAGGCAGCTGCTAGAAGCTTTAGATACTTTCTAGCCAAACCTCACAACACTGTTCAAGGTAGGCAGTCCTCCCAACCACACTTTATCTGTGAAAAGACCGAGGATTAGAGGGGTCAGTTATAGGCCTAAAATCTCCCTCCTGGGAAGTGATCTTTACCCTTGTTTTCACCTTAGAGAGTGAAGTCAAAGAGGTTTACACAACTATGAGTTCTAGCTCGCGCTCTGTGATTTTTCTGTCAGATGAAATGCAGACTGGAAGCTTCAGGATAATCACACATTATTCTCTATTTAAACAATCCAGAATAGTTGCACCAAGTATCAGAGAATTCAAATTGGTTCTGTCTTTTCCAGATATTGATGACTGATTTGTTCATGTGGTTGGGCCATGAGCTTAAGATGACTCTGGGAACACATTGCCTTCTCTGGAGGTAGAGTTAGGGAAGTACTCAATAAAGAGTCAGGACCTGTAGGATGAGTAGGAATTCATGAGCATGTAGTGAGCAGGTGAAGAGGGAGGGTGGAGAGAACACTTTAGGTCACACGCACAATCCCAAGCTGGCAATGAGCCTGGAGAGTCTGAGAACTACAAGACCACCTGCACGGCCGATGCAAGTGAAGAAGCGAAACTTCCCTAGTCTTTACAAGACAATGACCAGGACCTAACGAGGACGTTCAAACAAAAACTGGTGATCATTCCCAATTTCCATCCAGTGTCTCCCTTTCATTTGACATGGAAAGAACAAGAACAGAAACAGCCAAGGGAAGACTGTGTGCTCATCAGCAAGGCAGCCTGGAGAGGCAAGTTCAGCATCCACTGGGCCTGGTTCCCTCTGGCCATCTAGATACCCACTCTAAAGTCAAACACCTGGGTGGCAGATGTATCTGGCCATAGCAGACCTGGCCCAAGGCAGATCCTCCCAGAGTAGCTGCACACGAGGCGATTATGAGCAGAGAGGGAGAAGGGAATGGGGAGGAATTAATGAGAGGGGCAGACAGCATTTTGGAGTAATCAAGCATTGTTTTCCTCCAACCTCTTGGAATCTCAGGAGCTTAGAATATTTGGGAATCAGCCTTGAAGTGAAGGATACCAGTTTTGTCCCACAATTTAATCAGGCAGATGTTGAGGATGGAAAAGCCATCTTCTGTCATTAAGTGATTGCTCCCAAACACGTGCTTGGCAACACCTGAGCCTGTCATCTGGGTTCCTGAACAGGCTTTCGGAAGAGGCTGCGCTAGTCAGGTCCCTGTGCATGGCCAGGGTGGGCTGCGGGGGTGGGGCAGGCACTTCCTTTTCTGATTTGGCAGGGAACTTCTCAGCAGGGCCCACCCCCAAGACCACTCTCTGTAAACAGAGGCCTCAGTGGTGAGCCAGGCTGCCTGGCCTCAATGTCCCTCAACTCAGACCTTTATCCATTCCACAAAGGTTGCTTGTCACCCAGTAGGCTTTTGATAAAAATGGAACGAATGAATGAAAAAGCAAATGCACTGTATTCCAGGCACTAGGCAGTTAATCAGTTGCTTCTCATGCTTTCTTTGAGGGCTAACAGTTTGAAACACAGTTGTTACCAACATTCTTCCCAGAGTTTCCTGGCACCCCCTGGCTCTTCTCCATTCCCTCAGCGAAGCATTCCACACTTAGGGCCTCAGGGCAGGGAGGGTATAGAGGAACTCAGAGAACAAAGGAGTAAACTCTGCAGTTTTGAGTCTCAAAAGCTGAGGCCCCAAGGAATCTCAAGTCTGGAGGGATGATTTGGGAACTGCCTGGGCCAGTTCCTCCCTGTCTCCAGATGGCACAGGAAAGATGATCCGACTGGAAAGAGAAGAGAATCCTCCGGAAGCTGAGGAGGGAAAGACCTGCGCCATCACGTTCCTGCAGGTGTCCACCTTCCCCACTCCTCCCCTGGGTCGAAATCCAAGGTTGTTGGGGGTGGGAAGCAGCTCCCAGAGGAGAGGGGACTACTCCCCAACACACTCCTCTCTGGAGCAGGCCTGGGAAGTGGCTGGACACTGGAGCTTGGCCTCTTCCAGCCCTGCGACTGCCGGGAACCAGATAGCCTGGCAGAGGCCACAGACAGACAACCCAGCCGAAGGCTCCCTGCAGGCTGGTCAGAGTGAGGCCCAGGGAGCTGCCGACTGACTCTCAGGTGACCTTCAGCTGGAATGAGGAGGCCGTGGCACTGACCTGTACAGGGACTGATGACAGAGGGCTAGAGGGGACTGGGTGGCTGGGGAAATGCTTGCATAATTAGATGATTAAATGCCTCTCCTCACCCCTCAGCCTCAGGTAGGCCCTAGGGGAAAGCGAAGAGACATTGGATTCACTGAAAGTCCTCTCCCACCAGGATAATTGAGGCTTCTGTCAGAAATTAAGTTTAGTTCAAATAAAGCTGCATTGATTGCTCACTTGAAATGTGTGGACTGAAATTCATAGCCCTTTCTTCTTCGTGACCCAAGAACGTAAACAATGGAGCACTTAACAAAAGTGGACCACCTCAGGAGTCCAATCAGATGCCATGTCCTAGGCCTTTTGCCATGTCTAGTCAGGGCCAACCCTGGAGCAGAGCCCAGGGATGGGGGCACCGAGTTCCATCATCCTCCTTGCACAGGAATCCTCTGCCTGTAACAGTGGTATGGACAGGTAGGTCCCTGAGGCTGCCTGGAGCTCCCAACGGCATTCCCCACAGGCAAGGGGGAGCAATGGATACAACCGCTTACTCATTACCCCTCCTCTGCTTGTTGGGAACTGGACCTTTTCACACGGACACAAGTCTTCGGATGGGAAGGATTGTGGAGGTTCAAGTATCACGGGAGTGGCTTTGGAGAATAAGGTCCTCTGAGGGCCCCATTGTAATGCCCAGTACCTCTTCTCTACTCATAGTGTGGGCCACCTGCCAGCCATATGCTGGGGCCTCAGTGGTGCCGTGTGATCTTGGCTCAACCCCATCTGGACTAGCGCTGGGGAATTTCATGAGTCCCATCTCTACAGGGGAGAAGCCTCAGCAATGTTATTAGGCCGCACAATTTTGGTAGTTTCTTAGTCACCATCTGTGTCTGTTTCCTTGTACTTACGTCCAGATTGGAAAATGTCAAAGCAATTTGGGTCTGAGTCCTGCCTGCCTCACATACAAACAGTGTGCCTTCCCAGTCAGTTTCTTCATCTGCACAATGGGATAGGAGTCATGCACACCTCATAGGATTGTTGAGAGACTTAAATGAGCTCATGCACGCCATGAGTTTAGCACAGTGCCAGGCGCACAGTGAATATTCAATAAATGTCACATATACATCCACACACAGTAACAGCTATGTACATTAAACATGTGCAATATTTAATATGATACATATCTTGTTTTATTTTCCTGTGGCTCAGTCTCCACACAGTTTTTCCAAGACTGATGCATGCTGTCACTCCTCAATCTGTCTGCTAAGGAACTGAGGCCCCTCTATCAGAGGGCCCAAATTCATTCCATTTGCTGGCCTGGCCTCCTTGTGGATTCCATGTTACCCGCAGGGACACTGAGTTTCAAACCACCGGGCAATGTTTCATCTTTGTTGCTAAGAGGTAAGCAAGCTGGACCTGGTGTAATCACAACTACCCAGAACATTCCCAACTCTGCTGAGAGTTTGTAAAATCTGAAGATTTGATAAAATCCTCACAGGTAGATATTGTCATTGTCACCTCTGTTCTACAGCTGCAGACATGGTGGTTTTTTGTGTTTTTTTTTTTGAGGAAGATTAGCCCTGAGCTAACATCTGCTGCCAATCCTGCTCTTTTTGCTGAGGAAGACTGGCCCTGAGCTAACATCCATGTCCATCTTCCTCTACTTTATATGTGGGACGCCTTACCACAGCATGGCTTGACAAGCAATGCCATGTCTGCACCCAGGATCTGAACCAGCGAACCCTGGGCTGCCCAAGCGGAACGTGCGCACTTAATCGCTGCACCACCGGGCTGGCCCAGACATGGTGGGTTTTGAGCTGGTAAGCTGGAGGACTCATGAGAGAAGTTTCCAGTTTGGAAGCTGGGAGGGACTCTGGGGGAAGTGGGATTTGAACTCAGATCTTTCCAACTTCAAAGTAAAAGAAGAAAACAAATATCTAAAAGGAATCAAAAAGAATCACGTGAAATCACTTAAAAAGAATGTTCTTTTAATGAACCTACCACTGTAGAAAAGACTAACATCTGCTTCATTTGAGATTGGTAAATCCACATATTTTCTCGCAAGTTTTTGCTTTCAGTTTAATTTTTCTTTCCAACTTCTGTGAACTGATCAGTCTCCTGGAGGCCCAAAAGAGCTCCTAAGATGCTTACAGCACCTTTCAAAGCTTCCAGGCCTTCATGCTTGCTGCCTCTCTGAAGAAAGAAGACAGGAGGAAGGCTCTTTGGAAACAGGACAGCGGCCCAAAGGAAACCCATGCCGCCGGGGGCACTGCAGAGCACAGAGACAACATCCTTTGTCTCCAAGGAGGCAGGTAACGTAGAGAAGAGAAGTGGCCCAGGATGCACAGGGCTGCAGGAGCTGGTCCTGACAACAAAGGACACACAGGGCACTAGGGGCCAGGCATGTGACCAGCATTTTCCCCTTA
This sequence comes from Equus quagga, assembly GCF_021613505.1. NCBI lineage: Eukaryota > Metazoa > Chordata > Mammalia > Perissodactyla > Equidae > Equus > Equus quagga. The sequence continues at coordinate 131,952,514 of NC_060267.1, forward strand.
ACCTTTCAGCAATCTCATAAGGGCTCTGTCCATTTTAAAGATAAAATGCAGGCAGTTAAGGGGCCAGCCTGGCATGGTGGTTAAGTTCACACGCTCTGCTTCAGCTGCCGGGGTTTGTGGGTTTGGATCCTGGGCGCAGACCTAGCACCACTCGTCAAGCCATGCTGTGGTGGCATCCCACATAAAATAGGGGAAGATTGGCACAGACGTTAGCTCAGGGATAATCTTCCTCAAGCAAAAAGAGGAAGATTGGCAACAGATGTGAGCTCAGGGCCAATGTTCAAAAAAAAAAAAAAAAATACAGGCAGTTAAGTGACTTAACCAGGACCACACAATTGCTAGGACTTGGTGGAACTGGGATTTGAGCCCACACATCTGACTCAGAAGCCTGCTGCCCATCTCCCCTGCAGCTCTCAGTGGGGCTGCATCACCCCCTAGGGGGCTGTTTTGGAAGTTCACAGTTTCTCACAGACACTGGAAGGCCTACAGTTCACGGGACAGCCCCCAACAAAGAATGGTCCCATGCCCCTCAGTGCCTCAAGCGTTCTGCCTGGTATTCAGGTGCCTGGAAGGCATGATCCATATCTGGGCCTTGAACTGAACTCTGTTTTACATCTAAATACAAAGTATTTCTTGCACATGGAATTTTCTAGAAATGTAACTACAGTCCAGTGAAAGAGAGAGATGAATGCACTGTTTTACCCGTAACTTGACTGTTTCAGAGACTCCCATCACCAAGGAGGCCTGCTTTGTGGTTGAGACGTCCAGGCAGCAGCCACTGTGTTCACAGAGATTCCGCGCAAGCTTCTGGTTACTTCATTCTGTCTCCTCTTGTAGTTGGACCCAAACATTTACACACTAAAATATATACTACCCTATTATAAACTACTCTCCTTTTATTTCTTGATATTATAGTTGGAACATTCCACAGATTTTTTTTTTTTTTTTTGGCAGCATGTAGGGAAACCGGTTATATTTTCTATGTATTTCATTTGGGGATAGTAAAGGGTATTCCAAATTACAATTCCAAATTACAAATTATTATAAAAAGGGGCCTTGGGTGGGATAGGACTGAGAACTGTCCTGGCTTCAGTTTCTCTTCTGTCACTGAGTCTGGTGATTATCCTTCCTTTTCTCCCCCTGCCCACCCCCTGATTTTATCTGTGGCTCCCCTCCCCTGGTCTTGCCTTGAAAGCATAGATTTGGCTGGGCCAAACCTCACATGTCGCCATGGCTTCCTCTGTGTTTTCCTTCCCGTTTATTTTGGCCTGGATCAAGGTGCAAGATATTGGTATCTGAGGCTTAGCTTCACTGATGGATTTCCCATCTCAGAGGCGAGCAGTAAAGGAACAGCTCCTTTTGTGCTCCGAGAATTGAGGTCCTAGATAAGGAACGACTTCTCTTGGGGCTGTTCTGCTAGAGCCTGGAGTCGGGCAAGTCAGCTCTGCTGTTGGCGTATTTTCTTTTATCAAGCAGCATTGTCCTTTGAATCCCAGACAGGCTGTGAAAGGGAATGGAGCCTTGCAAACTGCTTTTTCTTGCACAAAGCATCTTAATTATAATTATCGTCAGCACTTATGTCACTGCCTTGGGAGATGAGGGCAGGAGGGAATACTCTGCAATTTCACAGCATACTCCAATTCCCTAGAATGAGGGGGGTGCTTGCAGAGAGTAAGAGAGCAAGGAACAGAGCCCCCAGTAGATTAAAAGGGGCCTTTGTAGTGGCTGCATCTGTACATTAAAATAAATCTCTCCTAGAACTAAAATAACATCTACATTCATTTGGGCCGGTGCCATATTCAGCATTTAAGAAATTTGACAAAACATTGCTTGAGCATGTTGAAGTTTGCCAGCTCACAACAAAACAAGAAAGCTACCTTGGCCGCATGGAAATACTTCTCCCGGTTCCCTACTTTCACTCAGACGCCCATTTTCCGGCTGCACTTAAAAGGAAAAGACTGCCCTTTTTTCAGGTGCCAACCACTTAAGATGGCCCTGAAATGGGCAGCAAATTGCCACTGGAGGTGGTAAACTTCAAGAGGAATCTTTTTCTTTTCCCCTAAAGGAAACTACTGGAGACGCTGCGTGCCTGATAAAGCCTTTAATAGCTAGAGAAACATTATTTGGGGTGGCCCTTAGGTAGACTAGACATGAATAATGCCTCATAAAAATAATTACTTCTGCCCAGAGCACAGAACACCAGATGAGTTTGGTGGGGGCCCTGTTTCCAAGAGCACTGCAGGAAAAAGAAATCTTCCAAACAGGATCCAACAGGACGTATCTCTCTGTGGCAGAGACCATGGTCACTTCTGTGGAGTGCGTCTCTCCAAAACCAGTTCTGAATTTTTCTGAGACCCTGACCAACAAAGTTGAGAGATTCTTTTCAGGCTGCTTTTTGCTGCTTTACAACACATTTAGGCCCGAAATAAGGAACCAATCCACTTGTTGAGAATGTTGCTGATGGACCCTGATCCCAGTGCAGTCCACTTGGTGGTGGCATAAATGGATAGATCTGCACAGGTTTAGAGCTGGAATGGAGGAGTGGACCATTGAACCCAACCTACTTATTACACAAATGAGTAACTAGAGGTCCAAGGAGGCTAGCTACTTGCTTGAAATGATTCAGAGACAGTTCAGACTGATTCTAACTCCAGCTGTGCTGGAATAACAGACAGCTGTTTATTTTGCCAGCTGGGCATTCATGCCCCCTTTTTTGGGTATCAGAATCCCACCTCCCTTACCCACACCCATACCATTTCCTTTGGGGAGCTGTCCTGCCTCCAATTTTGGTCTATGTGGTTTGTGTAGGGTTTGCCCCCCCCACCCGGCAGGCACAGGAATGCATCCTGTCCTCCTCTGCCATAGTGATGGGCACCAATCCAAGCTCTGCCAATGAGAGCCAGCCCCACAACTTGAATGGAAACTTCCAGGAAAGGGGAGGCTTCTTTCCACTGAGTTTGCCAAGCTGGTCAGAGGAGTGCTGGGGACACTGCATAAAGAGGGTCTGCTTGGCAACAGGGCTGACACAAACGACAAGCAAAACAAGAGATCAAGAACCCTGGAGATTTCTACTAGCCCTGGAGCCAACAGAGCTCTGGAGCCCACTGGACTTGAAGCCAGATATAGCTTGGACTTTTTAGTTATGAGACAATAAATTTCCACCCATCCTAAACAATCAAATAATTAACTTCCTTTAATTTACTGATTATGCTTAAGCCACTTTAAGGTTGGTTTTTGCTGCTTGCAATGGATGGCATCCTGACAAATGCAACTATAGTCTACGGTAGCAGCTCCTTCCAAAAGGAGATTGGCAACTATCTTCATGTACAGAGATCCATCACATAAGCACCTCCATGCAGACAGGCAAACACAATAGCTGATGACGGCACTGGCATGGAGCATGTGGCATGCATGCTGCCCTTCTTGACTTCATGTCAAGAATCGCTAATGAATCCTGCTTCCTCCTCCTAGATGGCCTCACCATCCACCTGATGTGGTGCCCCAGGCAACCATGGCCATTGTTCAGTGGTGCCAGGTCAGCATGACCATGCTGGTGCTCATGGTAGAATCTTTGCAGGAAACAGGGTACCTTTCCCCACTCCAGTTGAATATACGTAGGCCCTTCACTGCTCTTAGTACCCACATTGTGGATAATGAAAAAGGCAAACGTACATTCCCTTGAAGGGCCTGGTTGCTAACCTTTCTGGAGTATTTTCATTTCTTCCCATTGACAATTATCAAGAATCCTGCAGTTTTTACTGAGGCAGGGTGTGAGCTGATAGAGTGGCAGAACCACTCAACCTGACAAGCTCTCAGGAGGTCACCTGCAATGGACCACAGGCTCACATCATACCTAACCTTTCCCAGGTAAAAAGTTTCCTATTCTATCCCCTCAATAAGACAACCAGGGGAAAGTAGGAGTAGGGGTGGGGCCACTGTAACTTGAATGCCATTGTAACTTGAGGTCATAGGAAGTTCCATGGCATTGATGGGTGATATTCAACTGGACATCCATACCTCCTCCTTAGGAAGCCTGTCCTACATTGAAGAAGAAAAGCTAGGACTGCATTTCTGAGGATCTCCCCTATATGTGGTTCTAGATTAGAGTTTTCCCAATGAAAGAGCTCGTGCTAGATTTAGAAGTCAGCAAAGAGACAGAGGCCATGTTGTTCTGGAGGCAGCTGCAGCAGATGTGAAGTTTAAAGCAGCTCCCAAGTGGGTTCTTGAGGACCACCTCCATCGATACTTCCCAATCCATTTCTCCCCACCTTTCAACAATTGTAAAACTTCTGATTCCCTGTATTCAAGCCCTTACTACTTGGAAGACCTAGAGTAGTTTCCATTTCCAGGACCAAGTCCTGACTGATAGAGTCAAGACCTCCTATTCTCACCGGGTACAGCCAGAGCAAAGATTCCCTTTGCATACTGCTAAGTCTCTGCCATCTCTGCACTGTAATTAGGGTCCTTGCCAGGGAAGCAGGCCACTGAGGGCCATCTAGCACTTAGGATACTGTGGATCCATGCTGCCATCCCATAGACAAAACGTTTTCTTGTGGGTCTTTGGGAAAATGCCCCAGTGACTCCTGCAAAGTCCTACCCTGCATTGGTAACCCAGCCTGACTCTGGGACTCCTTTCCTTTCTCCTTGTCCTGGAAGTCCTAGCTACAGTCTTTGTGTTCCTTGTTTTCCGTGTCTCTTAGGTTTGCGTCAGCCCTGCTTGGAAAATTACTCCACCCTTTTTCTGTTCCTTCATCTACTGAAAAAGTCAAGAGGCAGCATAGAGTCATGGTGGGCTCAGGATTAGAATCCAGTGCTTAACTTCCCTCTGCTCAGCCATAAAAGCTGTGATGATAGAGTTAGATCTAGCACAGCATTCGGCACATAGTGACAGCCCAATGATTGTTAGCTCTGGTATTATAATATTTCCCTAGAATGGAAGATCATTCTCCTTATGGGGTTCCAGAAAGGTTAATGATGACCCTTCTGCCAGCCAAAGTCAGCAGTTTACTGTCCCCTCCCCACAAAATGTTCTCCGATCCACAGAGTCCCCTTGGAGCTATCTCACTATTTCACCTCTCTCTTTCAGCAGTTGCTCCCGTAACAAACACTGAAATCCTCCTTGAATTGTTGCTGCTTAGCGCAGGCAACAGCAAAGCCCTGCCGATTCCCTGCCTAAGGCTCTCTAGGTAACTCTAACGATCTTAAATGCAGCACGGCCACAGGCAGATTAATTTTTCACAATGCTTAACTATTTTTATCAACAGAGTACTACAATTACAGCTAAAGATCATTCACACTAGAGCTCTGTGCCTTAAGAGTAATCTCGGTTGGGGACTAAACGGTCCCAGCAATTTTTTATAAACTGTATCTGCTTCCAAAGTTGCATTTCTTACCTTTATCTCTTCCTTTGTTTCAAGTGTTTAGGAACAGACTGGATTCTTTGCATTCAGTGGAGAAGAGAGTAAAGCAATGTGCTTTTCCAGCGTTGGGCAGAATCCTTGCTCCTCCTAGTTTTGGAGCTGGTTTCCATGAAATGATGTAGCTGCTGTCATTATTAGTATTCCGGAACAAGGCATTGGTGCAGGTGAACCTGATTTTCTTCTTTGTTAAAGCAACTTTTTAACTTTTCTTATCCACTGGAAGGGTATTTGCAAGAGGCTTCATCTTCTTTTCTGCTGTTAATGGTTCCTCGCATTGCCTCTACTTTTCACTTTCTTCCCCTTTCCATGCCTCTCTTCATTCAACAGATAGTGATTGAGCATCATCTGTGCTTGGGGACACAGTGAAGGATACAACTGGTACAGCCCACGTGTTCTCAAGGCTTAAAATCTCTTAAGGTACATAGATATTATACCGCCTGTGACCATTGTGAGTGCTCTGAAAGACATGTACAGGATGCTATGGGAGTGTAAAAGAGGGTGCCCAACCAAGTTCAGAGTGTCATGGGAGAAGTGACATTTGAGGTTCAGGCCCTGAAGTGGAAGTCTGAAGAACTCAGAGGCTTTCAGAACACGTTCATCAATGCTTTTTTAAAAAATTTGTTTAGAAGCTCCCACTTCTACTCATGGCACCTTAGAATCAAAGGAATGCAATAACAAGGCAGGGTAAAAATAAAATTTTCCTGCTATTTGGAAACAGCTGGGTGAATGGGAGTGGTGAAGGACCTCTGTGAGAAGGAGCTGGAATGGTGGGTCAGGTCCCTCCTTCATTCCAACAAGGAGGACCACCTAGCACTCTAACAGCATCCTGGCATGCTTCCAGCTTTGCTGCATTGTCCACTGACTGCCCAGAGGGAGTGAGTTCTCTACAAGCTGCAAACCCCTCCTAGTTCCTGTGTGACTCCCCACATCCTCATAATGCACCAGGACACCTATAATCTTGAGGAAAGGGGAGGGTGGCTCTAGACATCTAATAGAGTAGTGATACAGAAGCATTTTACACCTACACTTGTGGTGGAGGGAGTGACTGAACTGCACAAGCTTGAGGTTCCATTGGGCTGGGCTAACAGTTAGTGACACTAAAGTTTGGAGATGTTAAGTAACTTGTACCAGGTCACAGTGCTAATAAATAGGAGAGCGCGAGTGGACTCCAGACCTCTTCAGAGACTCTGTTCTCTATCACTGTACACCTTTAAGACACTGTCCATGCTCTGCTGATGCTCATAAGCTCCTAGGAGAAGGAGAGATACATGCCTGGACTGGGTACAAGGTCAAGAAAGAGACAGCATCTGGGGACAGGAACAACTGGCCACACTTGGCCACTTTCAAGGCCAAGACACTACAGAATAATGCTTAGGGAGCTAGATCCCCTGGCAGCTCTAATCACTGCCATGGATAGGCTGGAGAGCATAGACTTACAGTTATCAACAGATGTATTGTGCTGCACATGCCACAAATACCATCTTATACATTCCTGAAAAATGCTAATGTCTAGATGAGACATGGGTGAGGGGTTGAACGTGGAAAATGAAAACTTGTATGCTCTCTGATGAGACTCTCTAGCCTCCCTTCCCCTGCCCAGCTCCCAGATGCTGCCAACCAGGCTTATATCCCCCTAAGCAAGGCTTAGAGTCATTAACATTTTACCCACCCTCAGGCCCCCACAAATTGGCTGGGTCCCCATTGATTCAATCACTATTTTAGTGCCTCACTCTTAAACAAGAAGTAAGGCCACACATATATGTGGAGAGCCTTCAACATGAAAAAGAAGGCCAAAAACTAAAAAAAAATAAATGAGTTAGAGTTAACAGCAAAGACAGCAAGAAAAAAACATAGTCAATATATTAAGAGAGATCAAAGAAGGTACTGTGTCCTGGAACAAGAACAAGTTGCTGCAAAAAAGAACTTTTGGAAATTCAAAAGAATAGAGTTAAGAATAAACAAATAAATTTAAGGATAGAAACAAGTTGGAAAAAGAAAATTTCCCAGAAAATTAAACAAGAAGATTTAGAAAAATAATATAATAAAATTTCCTAGAACTGACAGATATGAATTTCCAAACCAAAAGAGCTTGCAAAATGCCCAGCAAAATAAACGAGAAGGACCCACAGCATCCAGGAATTTCAGAACAGGAGAGACAAAGAAGAGATTCTGAAAACTTCTGGGATGGAGGCTGGGCAAACCTGGTCCTTTCAAATGACCTGGAATTAAAACGGCATCAGATTTTTTTGTTTTGTTCTTTTAAGGAAGATTATCCCTGAGCTAACATCTGCTGCCAATCCTCCTCTTTTTGCTGAGGAAGACTGGCCCTGAGGTAACATCCATGCCTACCTTCCCCTACTTTATATGTGGGACGCCTGCCACAGCATGGCTTGCCAAGCAGTGCCATGTCCGCACCTGGAATCCAAAGTGGTCAATCCCGGGCCGCCAAAGTGGAACATGCACACTTAACTGCCGTGCCACCGGGCTGGCCCCGGCATCAGACTTTTTAACAGTAACACTGGAATTCAAAAGAAAATGGAGCAAGGCCTTCAGAAATCTGAAAATGAATCAAATGTTCTCCAGTCCAGAATTCTATACCCAGCCAAATGACTATCATATGAAGGAGTAGAATGAAGGCATTTTAAGAGCTACAAGGACTGAAGAAATTTTACCTCCCTTTCTTAGAAAACTACTGGAAAACGTTTGTGAGCAAAATAAGGAATTAAGGAAAAAGGAAGACACAGATCTGGGAGAAAGAGGGCTACAACAGAGGAAACGGTAAGAGGAGTCTTAGGAGCCCAGCTTCCCAGCAGGACTGGAGAGCAACCGTCCAGACTGGAGCGGGATGACAGAGGATGCAGGGAGACAGGGCTCTCCAAAGAGTGAGGAAACAGACAGAAATACTGAACATCTAGGAAATGGTGATAAAAAGCATTTGAGATATCTGATGAAACACATAGGGGGAAAAAAGTGATAGGCAGAAGGAAAACCAAGCAAATAAAAGGACATGGAAATCTCTCAGTCCAGGGAAAAACATCATAAAAAAGGAGATATACAATAGCACACTATTGAACACAGCAGAGAATATACACAGATACTCCTAACAATATAATCACCATCTAATTAATCAAAAGCTATGAAATAGGAATATAGCTGTGTTGGTGGAATAGGGTGAGGGCAAGAAGGGCTGGGGTAAAAAGCCCATCTATTAAAGGAGGTAAACAGGTTATGTGTGAAATTAACTAAAACTCAGTAATCTCAACTTGCTACTGAGAAAGAAAGATGCTAAGAGAGGTAGAAGCTGTTGCTTCTAGGAAGTGGGACTAGGGGTTGGGAGTGGAGGGGAAGTGGTGAGTCAGGGGCCTGATTTTCTTCTTTGTAAGCTTTTCTCAGCACGATTTAATTTTTTAAAAGTATGCTCACGTATTATTTTGCTATAAAACCAAGTTAATTAGAAATAGAAAGTAAAGTGTAAAAGGGAGCAATCAGCAGACTTAAGCTCCTGGCACCAGGTCAGACTTGAGCCTGACCCTACTTCTCTCATCGTTTGCTCCTCTTTGTGCCCAAATAAGGTGTGCACATGGGGAAGATGCAGCTGCTCAGGGAGGTGGATGGGACAACTTAGGGAGAAGTCAGTCCCCACTCGTTGGTCAGTGTCTTTGAGCTTCGTCTGACTCTATTTAGCACATCTCTGTCTAGAGGGTGAACCTCAGACATGCTGTGACCTTCAGGACCCACGCCCTAGATATTCAGGGACCATGGTGGTATGAGATGTACTGACACACCTGTGCAGGGGTGCGTTCTTGTGTCACGGAAATCTTTTTACAGATGCTTTGAGATGCCATGGCTAATACAAATGATTACCAGGCTCTTGCTAACAATCATGCAGTAAACCCTATTTGAAGTTCATACAGAACTAAGGACATATTTTTGTGAGGAGGAAATTGATCCCACGAATACCACCTGTGATTTTTTTCTGGGTGGCACAATTTCCAAATAAATCAAGTAGGTTTGCTGAAAGACAGCTGTCTTTGCCATTCCACTAGGCTAAAGTTTACCCCATGGTGAGCAGTTTCCATTTTTACTACAGCCTAGACAGGTGCAAAGTGAGCTGCAGAACTGTGCAGTGGGGAGTCCAGTGCATGTCCTTGAAGCCTCTGCCCAGGGTTCCAGGGACACTGACCCCAGCTCTTGGCTTAGTGTCCCTTCCTCTGGAGGTCAAAGGCATCTATGTGAAACTGCATAGCTAGAATTCTACCAAGATCCCATTAGCAGGAAGAAATTATTACCTTAATAAAACTTAATCTTGTAACGTCCCAGAAACCGTTAAATATTATGGGTTATCTTCTCTTGTCACAAAAGACAATGAAAACAATATGGGGTGTTGTGTGGGGAGCAATGATACGTATTGAAAAATCCAAATGTCATCAAGACTTTATTTACTGCTCACTCACATAATCCCAGCATTATAAAAACTATGAACAATGAATGGAGGAGGAAAAAACCGACAGACAAAACCAAAGTCTTAAAGCTCCACCCCTGGCCAATAAGTAGTTTGAAAACAGTGTCCGTCAGAGTCCATATGTTTTCTGCATGTGTAAGAATACTCTTACACAGGGGGCTTACTTCATAACTGAGATTCTTTTTCATTTAATTCAGTCATATTAGATTATGGGGTTGATTATGATCATATCCACAAATCAGTATTTTAACAGAGTTTCCATGGAAACACTATATGCCCCTGTTTTTTAACTTTGTGGACAAGGCTTTGCCTGTTTAACAAGTTGAACAAGTTTGACGAGGACAACATGTTTTGTTTAAGTTACATTAACTGGGGCCAATATTTCCTAATTGCATTACCAGGAGAAACAGTCACAGCATTACTCGTACCATGGAAAACCTCTCCTAGTCCAGAGTATGATTTGCTTTAATCACTGGAGAACAGGAAACATACCGGGATTGCCTTGTCTTATCAAGTTTTAAATGTGTTAACTGGCTTTAAATCTATGAAATAATCTCCCTTATTAAATGACAAAGTTAGTCTTGTTAAGAGGATCGGCATTTATGGCTATATCCATTTATTTCTCAAAATGCAAACATACAGATACCTTTGGCTCCCTGCTAGAGAGGTGAAGTCATTGTGCCTACATGCATATATCCTTTTCTGCATTTAGGTTTCAGGACAATTCCACCCCACCCCCTGCAAAAAAATGGTGAAAAAAAAATAATATCAAGCACAGAATACATGTAAAAGTGATGTGCAGGAAATAAGAACTTTTCATAAAACAACCTTTTTTTTTTGTCTTTTTAGGCATTCACACCCACATGACCAGAGACATTTACTTCCAACAGTCCACAATTTGGGAGTAGCCTGTAGCAAAGTTTTTGAAAATGCTGCGCTATATAAAGACATGGGGGAAGGGGTCTTTACGGACTGAAGTCAGAGTTCACTCTGACAGCATATAAAACATATGGCCTGAAGTTCGGAGAGATGTCTGCATCTGAAATGCTGGTGGAGCTTAATAAAAGATCAGCAAGGAATAGTTTAATTTTATAGCATTAGGCACTGAGGCAGTAATTTGAGTGGGGCGAGCTGTATTTTAATACATCAAAGTATACTACACTACAGGGAAGCCGAATATATTTTTAAAAGACATACATTCCATATTCAGAATTACTTGACTCAAAAACCTTCCCTCCTGAAGGGGGATAAGTAGAAAGAAGTTGCAGTCTCCCGAGAGCCACCTGTCTTACGTTTTAAACTACGGACATATCTCAAAAGTTAGCTGATCTTTGTCCAGGCCAACACCTTTTACTGGGGACGGAGGGGAGGGGGAGCTGTGGAGGGAACCTGGAAACCAAAACGGTGAGTGTGTGCTTCTTTCCTGACCATGGAAGTCCCGCTGTCCGGTGGGAGGGCTGACAGGTTGGCTCCATCCTCTCCATCGTCTGCCCTCTTTTTGAGCTGCTTATCTGCTCAGATATGAATCCTGGCATCCTCTGCTCTGCATTATGACTTAGAATTCTCAGTGTGAAGAGAGCAGCCATTCCACTTCTACTTTCTTCCAGGGCGTGCCCTGTCTTGAGTCTGGATGTTCTAAAGCTGGTGTGGCCCAGGGGCTTCCATCGTGGGGCTGTCCAAACACTCGCCTGGGTGGAGGGGCAGGAGCAGGTCCTCAACACGCCATTCTTCTCCAGCTACCCGTCTACAGATCAAAGAGAGTTCTCCCCTTCCTGCCCAAGTAGGAAGAGGGGGTGGGCCTGCGGGGGCAGCTTCTGAATATGGGAGCAGCCATGATAAATATGGCCGAGATCTGACTGATAGCGCCATTCTGGGGATGGACCCGATTATTGCTAACTCTAGGCACAAAGTGCCTGCTTCCCTCATCTCCAGCCCCGAACGCTTTCCCCAACCTGTAGCAGACAGACCACTGGCTCTGTACTTCTCTTTGTGGCCCTTGGCCCGGAAAGCATTAGGCAATGGAGACCTATAAGGGTGGACGTCTTCCTGAGTAACGATGAGTGGATTATTTCCACAGGCTGTTTCTTTTTTTCTTCTTGGGAGGAAGACTGGCCCTGAGCTAACATCGTGCCCATCTTCCTCTTCTTTATATGTGGGACACTTGCCACAGCATGGCTTGACAAGCAGTGAGTAGGTCCACACCAGGGATCTGAACCAGCGAACCCCGAGCCATCCAAGTGGAATGTCCGAACTTAACCACTGCACCACCAGGCAGGCCCCCCGACTGAGTTTCTTTTAGGGCCCTTCCTTTGCTTTTCCCCCGATGAGGGGGAAGGGGCTGGGAAGAATAAAAGAACATATAGCTAAAAGGCTTTGAAGTCAGGCAGACGTGGGTTCAAGTCCCAGCTCTACTGCTTATACACTGTGATCACGGGCAAGTGACCTAACTTTCTTCTTCAGGAAGACGGGGAAAATAATAGTTCCACTCGTAGAATGGTGAGGAATCACATGATGGTCTCCAGGTAAAGCCGCTGGCTCTGAGACTTTCTGAGCCTTCGATGAGTTTTAGATGTTTGGATTTAGCCCTGAGAATTTAGGGACTTACTGTGTCAGTCAGAGCAATTGGATTTCTACACTAGGAGAAACTAAACAAAAAATAAGCTGCTAATTGACAGTGCCCTGTCACCCCAAACGTGATGGAAGTGTGGAGAAAAAAATGGAAAACTAGAGTCACAGTTGTTCTTGGCCCCAGCTGCTGCCCAACATTCATTACCCTTTCAGATTGACTTCTTCTGGACCTGGCACTTCCGTTTCTTAAGCCAACGGGCATGCTCTTCTGGGAGAGCCTCAGTGAGTAACCTATATGAGGCTTGGCTGACCTGCCACCCCTAGCAAACCCTTAGCCCTACCTGGGCCCCCTGCACCCATGTATCATGAATGTCTCTCTCCTTGCTTGACTATAGTGGTCATTTGGATTGTAGGTCCATTTATTTTGCTGTCTTATTTTCATGCTCATAATATCCCCAAACACATAGCTTAACAGATAAGGAGCACTCAAAAGATGCCTACTTAATAAAGAAATAATATACAACAAATTCTATAGCAGACTTTCAGAGGAGAGGAGATGAGATAGGGGTCAAGAATGAGAGTTCTGGGGCCAGCCCCATGGCCAAGTGGTTAAGTTTGCGCGCTCCCCTCTGGCGGCCTAGGGTTTCACCAGTTCGAATCCTGGGCACGGACATGGCACCACTCATCAAGCCATGTTGAGGCAGCATCCCACATGCCACAACTAGAAGGACCCACAACTAAAACAAAAGAATACACAACTATGTACTGAGGGGCTTTGGGAGAAAAAAGAAAAATAAATCTTAAAAAAAAAAGAATGAGAATTGTGCTAATTCATCCTATTTTTATATAAGGGTGTTTTCACCTTTAGGCACAATTACCAGCAAGTAGGGAAATGCCAGTCTCTAAGAAGCAAACACCTCCATTGCCCGTTCTCAGGAATGTCTCAGCAGGTTTAACCATCTTAGTTCTTTATCACATGGAGCAGCAGCACACAGCTGCATTTCCAAATGCCTTTGTGTAAGAGCAATTCGGGGCCATGGATAGAAACTTATAAACATCAGCTGTAGCAGGGGAGAGCAGTACACTGAGTTTATTTTCTCCTTGCTGGCCCTCATTAGAATTACAAATGAAATGTTGACAACACATGAAGGAGCCTGCTTGTTGAACACAAATGTTTCCACTCCTATCAACCTTGAAACTCTGATAGTCATGCTTCATGTTGAAAGCTAAACAGCCCTGGGGAGATGACTACATGCTTTCTCTAATTACACAAGGATGGGGAAAAGGGCCTCCTACTAACAATGAACTGACTAGAGGAAAGATCGGTAGGTAAACCTTTAAAAAGCACCGCACAAGCACATAGTAGGTGGTTCAATATGGGCTTCTTGGACTAAACAAAAGGATGAGAACATTACTATTGCACCAGAATGGGAAGTTGCCTGTTATGGACCTGGACAGAAGCTGCATTAAAGTCAATGCAGATCTTTATTTTGCTAACAAAATTCCCACATGAAGGTTGCAGTCACATGACACCAACAGCCAAGTTTCTTTTGTTTGTGGAACTATTTTGAGGACAAGTAGGGATATGCAGAGAACAAATTCACTTAGATTGCAACTGATTCTAGGCAAATATACATATACATGCATGCTTTATAATATGAAAAGATGGTGAACTCTCTCACACAAGCAAAATGCTCCTTTGCATTAAACTCACTTTTTTTTTTTTTGAGGAAGATTAGCCCTAAGCTAACATCTGCCACCAATCCTCCTCTTTTTGCTGAGGAAGATTGGCCCTGAGCTAACATCTGTGCCCATCTTCCTCCATTTTATGTGTGGGATGTCTGCCACAGCATGGCTTGATAAGTGATGTATAGGTCTACACCCAGGATCCAAACCTGTAAATGCTGGACCGCCGAAGCAGAGCAGCCGAACTTAATTGTTGCGCCACTGGGCCAGCCCTGAAACTCACTTGTTTTTGTTCTAAGCAGATTAGTGTAAGTAGAAACAGCCTAAGTGCCTAGTTGATACATGTCATCCGGACACAATAATAGAGAAGATACAAGCTAACGTATATTGCTATGTACAAACGCATTTTTTGCTAAGATTCTTACATAAAAATATTATTTAACCTTCCCTGCAAATCTTCCAGTTGGTCTCCTTTGTAGAGATGATGAAACTGAAGATCAGAGAGGTTAAATAACTTATTCAAGGCCACACAACCTGCAAATGTTGGAGGCTGCATTTGAACCTAGATGGTTTCACTCCGGATTTCATCTTTGAATGAGGACTAAAATGAAACGGGACAGATGAAGGCTGAAATAACAAAAAGGATTCTTGAAGTTCGGGATCTCTAATTGCTGGTTACAATATAAGTCCTGCCTGGGACAACTGTGTTTTCCAGAACATTTTCAAGCTACATGTATCAAAGAGCTCACACAGAGAAAACCTTAAAGAGAAAAAGGCAAAACACAGATTCACTATTGCATCACAATATACATACACCAAGCTATAACTTAAAAATATGAAAAACACATTGTCATCCACTTCAGAAACTGGACTATCATTTTATAACAAAAGTACAAAGGCAAAGAAACATTCACCAAGAAGAACTGCACAAAACACTCATTTTATGTGTAACATGAGTAAACAATCAAACATGAACATAAATTTGATTCCAATTTATATTCTTGGGGCAGGGACCAAAGTAGCCAATCAAAAGATCTAAGTAAAACAACGTGTCAGTGCGAGGCCTTGGCCAGGCTTCTTAAGCTGCCGTGTTTCTTGATTCTTTTGTTTCTTTCATTAGCTTTATATCAACCAGCATCTGTCTATGTTTATTCCACCAGCCACATGAGCTCACTAATTACCTTTAATCATACTTATCTGAAATGCATCTTTATCTTCGCATACATCCTGTATGCAGGCAACCAAGTGCTGGAAGGCTGAGGTTGGGAAGACAAAAATGGGAAATCTGTACTTCCTCTAACCTTAACAGTGCAGAATGAATGGACCAAAAAGAAAAAAGAAAAAAAAGTATCTAGGTCTGCCTCTGCTACCAGCCAAACGACTTCCGAGACTTGGTTCCCAGAGAGTTGGACAGTGTCAGTGTCCAACAGCCATGTGCAGGGTTCTCATGGGTAACAGGTTCAAGGTGATGAGATGATCAGCACTGACTCTGATATAATAAATAAGGATCGCTAAATAGCACCTTACAAACTGGTAAGTTCTTTGAAGGCCGAGAGGCAGCATGCTGTGTCTTTTCTAGTTCCCACAGCACCTAGCTCAGACCTGGGCTCCATGGACAAGTGGACTCTGGAAAGCAGTCTCGTACTGTTTGGCCATTATCTTCCTTAGCTTTAGGGAGGCTGGAGGCACACATGTCATATCCACTGCTCTACTAATTTTATTTCAAATCCACTATTCCACTGATTATATCAGACATTTCAAGGCCCGGTAAACTCTACGGATAGTCATATGAAGTAAACTGAATGACCCTAGGTAGCCCTTGAACCTGAATTTTTACCATATCAAAAAGGCAAGAAAGAATGAGGGGGTGCACATCGCCTTCCACTTCTCACTAGAGAAACCATATGGCAGCCTTGATTCTCCACTGAACGGCTCAAAAGGAAACCGTGTTCTTATCTTCTGAGTTGGAGCTTTCAGATAATTAAATGTGTAGCTTACTGTCAAAAAGGATTGTTTTAAAATAGACCTTAAGACATAAAATACATAAAACTGTAAGTTCCCTGAATATTTCACCTAACACGGGTACTCACAATCCATGTGTTTGCAATAATATGCTGGAGAGCTTGGGCAAGTTACTTAATTTTTCTGTGCCTCAGTTTTGTCATTCATTCAACACTCAACATTTATTTAATGAACCTACTACATGGTATTGTAGAAACTATGGTAGGAAATAAAAGAAACCATTTTAAACTTATAGACTAATGAGTTGTCGTCACCTTTAAGTGAGATAATGCAAATAAAATGTGGAGGCAGAGACTGATAATGCTCTCCAACACCTATGATTCCTCTTTTGCCAAGGCACCCAGTAAGACTACATTTCCCAGCATGCCTTGCTGTTAGATATGGTCACATGATTTCATTTTGTCCAATGGAAAGTAAGCACAATGATAAGTACCATTTCCAGGCCTGGATCATGCCTAATCCTCACCTTCTTCCATCATCAGTTAACTGATGGAGAGGGCCCTGAGGAGTAAGAAGAGGGCACAGTAACAAGATGGAAGGATCCTGGGTCCCTGAATGACTGCATGGAGCCCAGCCTCCTGTCAACCCAAATTAGACTGTGATAAGAGCAATAAATAAGTTGTTGTGTTAAGCCACTGAGATCTGGAGATTTATTTGTTAAAGCAGTTACATTACATTAAAGATTTGTATTTAACTAATACAAATCCTTAGCATAATCTGGCCCATTGTAAGCACTAAGTAAATGATATGATACCCATTTTAAAATACATTCCTAGTTCTCTTGCTATATGTTTTATAAGAACAAAGGAAAAAAGAAAGAAACAAGAAGAAAGGAGGGGGGGGGGGGGGGAGGGAAGGAGGGTAAGAAGGAAGGAAGGAAGGGAGGAAGGCAGAAAATAACACTCAGGTGTTTTAAATAGCTCTGTATAAATTCTATACCTGGGTGCCATTTGGTCATGCACAACCCTAGGAAAATATTTTCCAAATGCTAAATTTCCTCCATAACCAAATGAAATTTCTGGGGGGATCTGTGGTGCCGAGGGCCTCCTCCATACTATCCTGGGCTGCAGCTGTCACTTGGCCTGGCTGCCTCTCCCACATCAGATCACTGTGGCACCTGCTCTGGATGGGGGCCCACTCACGGGCATGGGGGAGCACTCTGCCGTGATTTACCAAAGCAGACATCAAACCTGGGAGAACTGCTCCTATGTGTGATAAGGTCTGGTCACATGTGGCGATCACTTGGCAGAGAAAGACACATGTCACTTTTGGGGCTAATCGTCATGGAGGGAGAGGAGGTGAACTCTAGGGACGCTATAATTACATATAACTCAGCTAGTCACAGAGGACAAGCCATCTCAATCTTTCAGGAAAGGAAATGCACCTCTACTTGCTATTTAACAAAAGTCAGCTCCTCTCCTTTGTATTTTTAAAATGACAGATGTAATACATGTTCATTGTAGCAAGTTGAATATGCAGAGGTATAAACAGAAAAGGTTGATTTTCCTCTCTTCTTCTTAAATTATCCCCACCCCCTGGGTAATCAGTATTATCGGTGTGGTGTCTGTCCTTCCTCATTTATTCTGTCTTCAGACAAACCAATGCACCTCCTAAGGGTTAATCCCTCCACTTTGACTTTTTTTCCCCAACATAAATGGGATTATACAATATGCATTCCTATTCAAATTGTTTTATTTAACCTAACAATTTATTATGAATATCCTCCCAGGTGGGTATATTTAGCTCTAATTTAGTCTTTTAAAATAGCTGTATAATATTACCTGGGAGAAAGAACTATTACATATTCACCAGATTTCAAGACATCATAAATTTTAAGAGTTCATAATTGTTGTTTTTTTTTTTTTGGAGGGAGGTGAAATGTTAAATAGACCAATTTATCATAGGAAACAGTCTGACTTAAAATGGGCAAAAGCTTACAGGAAGATATACACATGTATGAAATATACAAAAGCTAGGGAATTCTTGAAATCTCAGTGCGGCAGTCACCACAATATTACTCCAAGGGAGTGTCTTAAGCAAGTTCCATGTGGGAAACTGGGCTCTGGACTAGTCTTGGTACCAGGAGCGCCTCACAGTGGAGTCCTCCCTTCTAAGGATGGCCTGGCCTGACCTGACATTTGGCATCTCTCCTCTGTTACTCTTTTGCATGCACAGTTGTTTTGCCACTTCTGGATCTGGCTCACCAAAGGAAGGAGGGAGAGAAGGAGCTGCGGGCATTAGCATGAAGATCATGGGCCCTCCTTTTGTTCTCTGAGCTGAGGTCAGATGGAATAAATCAATCAGCCTCCACATCCAAAGTCCTTCAACGTCCCACAGCCGTCCCCTCCAAGTGTGCACTGGCCATCTTTTAATCACCAGTTAGAGTCAGCAAGGGCAAACTAGAACCCAGGAACCCCTTTGGTCAGTAAGCGCCTGCTCCCAGGAACCCATCAGCTGTGGGGGTTTTCTGTGTGCTCCCAGGAATGTACATTTTAGGTGGGAGCAGCCAGTCCAGACTCTTTGAGGTCCAAGAATATACACTTCTAATAGGAGATGCCACTTTTGATCATTTGCTCTACCAGACCTGTGCTGTGCACTTAACATATATCACTTCATCCTTCCTATATCCTATGAGGTAGGTATTATCTGCATTCTACAGGTGAGGAAGGTGAAGCTCAGAGAGATTCTGAGGTTTTCTCAAGACCATGCATCTTCAGGGTATAAGCAGCATGTAAGTGTGCTTCCTCATTTAGCCCACAGCCTGACTTTCCCTGCAGGTGTCTCTGACCGCCTGCAGTTTTCCCACAGATGCCCTGGCCTCCTATGCCCCATTGTGCTGTGTATGGATTCATCTTTTTCAGGCCTCTGAGTCCAGGAGACTTGGACCCTAGTTGGGCCCTGCACGACGCGGCTAAATAGCTCTGCTGTAAGAGACACTCAAATTCTTTGTCTGTCCCAGCCCCGCTAAAGTCTGTAAGTATAGAGCCTTTTAAGCCCACTCAAGTGTTCTGGCCAGAAAGACAAGGTTTTAGACGTAAGAGGGCCCTAAAGATCATCCTCCCAGCCCTCTCATTTTACAGATGAAGAGACAGGGTGATAGCTGTTTCCGCCTGGGTGGTGGGAGTTGGGGTGGTTGACAAGTGGTGATGGTGGAAGAGTGACAGCAGTGGCTAGAGAATGGGTTAGAGCAGGAAGGGGCAACTATGGCCTGTGGGCTGATCCAGTCCTCCACCTGTTTCTGTAAATAAAGTTTTATTGGAGCACAGGCACACCCATTTGTTTACAGATTGTCTGTGGCTGGCTCTGCCCTCATTATCAGAGTTGAATAGTTGCTGCAGAGACTATATGGCCCTCAACATCTAAAATGTTTACTACCTGGCCCTTTACAAAAAAATGTTTGCTGACCCCTGGGAAAGACAGAGGCACACAGGTCAATAGAAGTTATCGGTAACTTTCTAGTTTTTAGAGCATTAGGTTCACAGGTGTTTATTATATTATGATGCATTAATGACTGAATGCTACATATGGGCCATTGATGGTCATGTATCATCAAGGAATGATTATTATTAAATTCTGGGCACCTGAAAACAGACCGACAGGAAGGAGGGAACAAAGGGAGGGAGGAAGGAAGAAACCATTTGGCTCTTATTAGGATTTAAATGTCTTTTCATCACCTGCGCCTGACTTTTCCCCACTGTATCTCTGATGCTCAAAGGATGCGCGACAGAAGGACAATAGGGTAAAGCAGATTTTCCAGGAAGGGCGCAGGATGAGTATACTGGGTTCTGTGAGACTGAAAGAGGCTTGGCCAAAGGAGGAAAGGGATCCCAAAGAGCAAGCTGTTAAAGATGGTCACAACCCGATTTCTCAGCTTCATTCACAAGGAGCCTCTTCCCGTGGTACGTCAGAGTGGCACGGGGGCCAGGCCTCCTGGTCTTTTGTTAGGACCTCCCTCCTGCCTGTCGAGTCAAGGTTGCCCTTCAAATGTTAGCAGCATAGAAGTCCTGGAAGGCATTCTCATGGTAATTGTGAACATTTATTAAGGCTCTCTGGGCCGTGACATGTATTGCTTTATTTAATCCTGAGAACAATCTTGTGGAGCAAGGATGACCGTTATCCCCACGTTAGAGATGAGGACATGAGGCTCCCAGCTGGCAAGTCCCTTGCTCATAGACATCAAGCTGGTAAATGGCGAAGCCGAATTCAAATCCAGACCCATCTGATTCCAAACCCCACACTCAGCTGCTCTTTTATCCTGCCTGGGGCCAGGGATTCCACTTCACACTGCCTCAAGAAAGGCATGGTTTTTACCTTTACATATAGTCACCGTGGGCACGGAACATTGTGGCGTGTTCCAAGGGAGCGTTGGCCATTGAAACCTCACCTCAGCAAACGGCAGGGGATTTGCATTTTCAAATAGACGTTCCAGTCCCCGGTGGGAAAGTTCCCAGCAGCTTCAATCTGAGAACAGTCACAGTTCAGTGATGTCTGATGCTCACAGGGGTGGCTTTATTGTTTCATATGTGAAAAATGAGGAAAGGGCCAGAACCTCAGCATCAGGGAAATGATGAAAGATTGAGAAGTATTTCCAAAGTCACACGAACCGAAAGGTCAATTCGATGGCGGGGTGGGAGGATGAGGTGGGAGCAAGCAAAGAAGCAGCTGAGAAGTATTTGTGGCACCAGGGAGAAGAGATTGTGCTGTCCACTAAAAGAAACCATGGCTATGAATTTCAGGGCATCAAGACCCTGTCAACACAGCTAATCCCCACGGATGTTGGCTGAATAAGCCCTCGATGACCAAACAAGTGCACTGTGGAAACCGTGTCAGCCTCCAGCAGGCCAATTTGTCCTCATATTACACACTCCGCTGGCTCTGTTGCTAGACCCCCAGACTTTGGATCCACGGCGAGCATCCCCCAACCCGACAAGGGTTGACATAGCGTGGTTAATAAGTCAACAGAATTCAGAAACCACGACCGGATTAAGAAGGCAGTTTTATTTCGGTGCCCTGGACTTCAAGCAGATTAAATAATCAAAAAGCCTGAGCCATCGGGGTCATGTTTGAATGCTACAGCTGTTCACCGAGGTTTGACAAACATTCTTTCTGTGGCTGGTCGTCTGAATGGGAAAGACAGGGATGAACTTGGGGAAGCAGACACTTTAAGAAAGCAGAGGGGACACAATCAAAAGATCCTCTTGGGGAAAACAGTCCCAGCCAGATGGAGACAGGGGAAGGACTGCTTAAATAAGTGGTCTCCTGAAAGCAACAAGTGTTTTCTGCACAGAATAAAAGCACAAGAAGAATTCAGAAAACGTGAATGAAAAGCTGGACTCGGAGTTTGCCATGCCCTCAGTTTACTGATCTGCAAATTAATAAAGGTGGGCTACGTGTTTGACGAGGAAGCCTGTGGAGACTCAGTCATGAAAGGTGAGCCATGATTAATCCCCTTGCACCTCAGAAAAGTTCTCTAAGAGAGGAATGGGGTCCCCTCAAACAGGAATCTGTGGAAAACCTATTTTCAAGATTTCTTTCTCAAAAGACCAAACAGATCTAAAAAAATGTCTCTGATGGGAGGATTTATGTTTGTGCCATGTTGAGTCAGAGGAAGGGGGCAGGGTCAGACGTAGCGATCCAGGATCAGACATGCAGTTGGCACATCATGGGCCATTTCATAGAATACTGTGTGCTTCAAGTTGGAGTTCATATATCATTCCCTTTGGAAGGGGGTGAAGTGAGAAGAAAGAAAGACAAACTGGCTACAATCTCAGAAAGACAAGCCTTTCGTTAATAGAGTAGTGGATTCTGTGGAAAATTTCCTCTGGTTTAAGATACAACTTCCTGTGACTAATTAATGCTTGAGACCCACAGCTAAAGTGCGGGGTGTCAACTCATCTCTGACAGGAAGACATTTTGGCTTTGAAAGGAGTCATTTATTTATTTTTTTTTGCAAAATTATAGAAAGGAAAACAAAGGTTTTGCTCTTTTATATTTTGGAAAAGGGAAGGGGACTGTGATGTTCTGCATCCCCCGAGCGAAACTGAGCAGAATCTCCTTCAGAAGGCTCTCCAAACATCCTCCCCATGGCCCTAAAGCCCTGTTCACATCAGGAGAGAATTCAAGGGACAAAGGGAAACAGGCTCCAGTGCCTTTGACAGCCACATTGTGTTATTGCCCTAGTTAAGGCCCAAAACAAACAAACAAAGCCTCTTTCAAGAGCTTTTCTTATGAGTAGATAACTATCTTGAGTTTTAAATATTATTGTGTTGCCTTGTGAATTCCTCTACCAATGTAACAAAATGTCCTTGACAGATGTTTGCCATATTTAGAAATTCAAGTCTCAGGAAAAAAGAAGAGAGTGATACAGCTACTCTGGAGAATGATCCAGAGTAAAGTAAACTCAGCATCCTCTCTGAACGTTCAAGGAGGCTCCTGTTGATGCTAGAGACCCTCTCACACATTTCCACGCGGCCAAGGAGCTCTGTGCAAGGATGCTCTTTGGAGCATCATTTGTAATGAAGAGAAACTACAACAACTCAAATGCTCATGAGTAAGGGAGTGGCTAAATATTAAATTTGGCATGGTCTCACCCTGGAATACTCTACAGCAGTTAAAAGGAATGAAGTAGCTGTCTATATGTCCATATGGATAGCTCAGTTTTGAGTGAATAGAGTAAATTGCAGAATGAAACAGGCTGATGATTATATTTATGTAGGTTTTAAGAAAACACTCTACCAAACAGTATCGTGTGTGTGTGTGTGTAAAAGTATTTGACAGGCAGTAAAGCACAGCAGGTAAGAACCCTGACAGGCTCTGGAAGCAGACTGCCTGGGTTGAAATCATGACTCTCCTACTTACTATCTGTGTGACCTTGGGCAAATGATTTAGCCTCTCTGAGCCCCAGTTTCCTCACCTTCAAAAAAGGGATAATAATAGAACCAGATTTACAAGGTTATGAGGATTAAATTAATATATATAAAGCAGTTAGAATGGTGCCTGGCTCAAAACACATGCTGTATGATTATTTGCTATTGTTGTTGTTATTAAGTATTGTTTTTAACACGCCTAGTGGGATATATCAATAATGGTGGAGGAGAAGGGGGTTCATGTTGGAAAACATGACTTGGGTGCTAATCAAAGGGAGTTCAACTGTATCAGTAATGCATTGTTTCTTTGAGTTAGAAAAGAGATGAAAGAAATATGACAACCCCTGAATGATGACAGAATTCTTTCATAGGAACATAGGGGTTTATTATATTATTCTTAATGCTTTTCTGTATTTTTTAAATCTCTTGAATAAAAAGAGGGATAATCATCACTCATGGAATTATTACATGTGCAAAGATGGACATCAGTATATAGGAATTCTTTAGATCTGCCCTATCCAATATGGTACCTACTGGCACCATGCAGCTATTTATATTTAAATTAATTAAAATTAAAGGCAAATAAAATTTCAGTTCCTTAGTTGCAACAGTCACATTTCAGAGCTCAGTACCCACATATAGCTAATGCCTACCATATTGGACAACAGAGGCAGAACATTTCCGTTACCACAGAAAGCTCTACTGGGCAGTGCTGATCTGGAGCGTACTCTTCAGAAATGTGAATATCTGAACTCCCTATCATACTATGTTTCTGGCCCTAAATAATTCTGTTGCAACCTACAAAGAATATATGCCCCCAAAAAGATTTTTTTCACCTTTCTGTTTGATATCCTTAAGTCTTCCATCTTCTGATTACTGAAATTCTGAGAGGATCTGTTCCAAGGCTTCTGACAATAGTTAGCATAGAGTTTGCAATAGTTCTTGACACTGGGGATGCACCTGGTCCAGCCTGGGTACTAAAGATGGTAAACCACAGAACCTCTCTTTCAGGTCATGGAAGGGGTTAACTCAAAATCACATTAACTGTGAATTCAAAGGGTAACAAATGCTGGCACCGCTTACAAACTAGTTACTATCCCAATTTCTTTCTGCTTGTTGTAGGTGAACTGCTCCTGCTTTCAAGTGTGATTTTCCTGCTCCAGGTGGTGTGCTGCTGCCCAGAGAAGTGCCGCTGTCACTCATCTTCAAATTCTGTAGACTGCAGCCAGCAGGGTCTGGCTGAAATCCCTTCCGATTTGCCTCCTCAGACTCTAACGCTGCACTTACAAGACAACCAGATACACCAGCTTCCTGCTTTTGCATTTAGGTCAGTGCCACAGCTTACGACCTTGAACTTGTGCAACAATTCCCTTTCAAATCTGGCCCCAGGAGCTTTCCATGGACTTCGGCACTTGCAGGTCTTAAATCTAACCCAGAACTCTCTGCATTCCCTGGAAAGCAGACTTTTCCATTCCCTCCCACAGCTGAGGGAGCTTGATTTGTCATCAAACAACATAAGCTACCTTCCCACATCCCTGGGTGAGCCTTGGGAGAACCTAACCGTATTTGCAGTTCAACAAAACCAGCTTCAGCACCTTGATCGAGTGCTCCTAGAGTCCATGCCCGGAGTGAGGCTTTTATTTCTCAAGGACAACCTCTGGAAATGCAATTGCCACTTGTTGGGTCTTAAACTCTGGCTGGAGAAATTTATCTATAAAGGTCAGTAACGTCTATTTGGAAACCCCCGTCCGTGTGTTACCAGTCTAGAATGAACCTCATCTGTTCTCTGCATCAGAAGGAACACTGAGGAGAGTGTGCAAGGAGCTAGTATAAGCTTTTTCCCATTGATGGCATTTCATAGTATGGCAAAAGAGGCAAGGGAGTCATTAGAGGGAGTTTAAGTTCAGGTATTGAAACTCATCTACAAATATGATTCATGGAGGTAAATTTCCACTTTTTTATTAACCACACATTAAATTATCTGGGAACTGTAGGCCCTTAAGAGAGGGAAACTCAATTGCCACCTAAATAACTGCTCAACTTTAAAGTCGTACCAAACGCTGATTTTTTTTTTTAGTTTATAAATTTTTATTTAGATACAACTGACAAATAGCATTATATTAGCTTCAGATGTACAACACAAATATTTTTTCTTCTGATGAGAACTTTTAAGATTTACTTTCTTAGCAACTTTCAAATATACAATGTAGTATTATTAACTATAGACGCCATGCTGCACATTACATCCCCAGGAATTATTTATCTTATAACCGAAAGTTTGTGCCTTTTGATCCCCTTCACCCATTATCCCCAACCCTACCCTCCACCGCTAGAAACCACCGATCTGTTCTCTGCATCTGAGTTCAGGGTTTTGTTTTGTTTAGATTCTACATATAAATGAGATCATCCTGTATTTGTTTTTCCCTGTCTGACTTATTTCACTTAGCATAATGCCCTTAAGGTCCATCTATGTTGTTGCAAATGGCAGGATTTCCTTTTATGGCTGAATAATAGTCCATTGTGTGTGTATGTGTGAAAACCCAAATGCTAGTTTTCAAGTGTGATCAACTAGTGGCATGTGTCTCTCCTGGGGACTTTTCCCCTCTTTGTCTCCTTCTACCCATCTGACAGCTATAAATCTTAGCCAAGATGATCTCTTTTGCTTCAGCAAACACTACTGTTATTGACATTGGATGCAATAGGGCCCTCTCTCTAAAGTTACTTACTCTCTCTCTTTCGTTCTCTTCCTTCATTTTCTTTTCTTTTCTTTCTTTCTTTTTACTGAGGTCAGAGTGGTTTATAACATTATATAAATTTCAGGTATATATCATTATATTTTGACTTCTGTACAGGCTGCATCATGTTCATCACCAAAAGTCTAGCTGCCATCTGTCACCATACAAACGTGCCCCATAGACACTTTCGCTTTCCTCCCACCCCGACTCTTCCCCCGGTAATCACCAATCTGTTCTCAGTATCTATGCGTTTGTTGGTTGTTACTGTGTATCTTCCACATATGAGTGAAATCATACAATCTTTGGCTTTCTCTGTCTGTCTTACCTCACCCAGCATAATGCCCTTAAGGTCCCTACCCTAAAGTTGCTATTTCTTTAAACAGATGTTAAAAGCAAAGCAAGATATCCTAGAATATTAAAGACAAGGGCCTATGGAAATCACCCAGGGGTCAGCAAACTACAGCCAGAGGGCCAAATCCAGCCCACCTCCTGTTTCGGTAAATAAAAATTTTATTGGAACACATCCATGACCATTTATTACCTGTTGTCTATGGCTCCTTTGCACTATACAGGTGAAGCTGAACAGTTGCGAAAGAGACTACAAGGCAGAGCTTAAAATATTTACTATCTGACTCTGTAAAGAAAAGTTTGCAAGACCTTCTAACTCAATGCTAGCCTGTCATCAACAGGAGATGAAGCCCAGAGAGGTTCAGTGACTTGCCCAAGACCACAAAGGAGAAGCACAGATGAGAACAGCATGAATGGCTTTTGGGTCTTGGCCCTGTATTCTTTCCTCTACATCACAGTGCTTTCCTCCTAACTTTCAAGCACCATTCATTCATTCATTCATTCCTATACTTGAGTGCCTGTTATGTGCCAGGCACTTTTCTAAGCCCTGAGAAAAGATCAGTGAGTGAACAAGAAAATCCCTACCATCATGGAGGTTACTTTCTGACAGCAGAAACAGGTGTAAAATGGCTAACAAATAAATATCCATATTCAGATAGCAGTTCGTGCTAGGGAAACAACGAGGCAGGGTGAGGGGAGAGAGAGTGATGGGATGGGGTTCCAGTTTACATAGGAAGGACAGGGAAGGCCTCCCCAAGGATGGGCATGGGTGAGCAGAACCTGAACAATGAGAAAGAATGAGCTGTGAGACCACTGGGGGAAAGGACAGCAAGTGCAAAGGGCCTGACAGGAGAAGCTTGGCTTGACTGAGGAGCAAAGGAGTGGCTGGAACAAAATGAGGGAGTGACAGAGCCAAGACAAGGCAACACATGTCCTCAGGGGCCAGGACACGTGGGAACGTGCAGAGCAGACTGAGACACTCGGATTTTATTTTGGGTGACATGGAAATCTCTTGAAGACTTTTAGTCAGGGGAGCAATATATTCTGATTACATTTTTAAAGGTGACTCTGGTGACTCCAGGGAGAGCAGACCAAAGGCTGCGAAAGAAGCAGCAGGGGGATGAGGGAGAAAGGGATTTTAGTCTTCCAGGGAGGAAAGGATGGTGGCCCAAACCAGGGTGGTGAGAAGTGATCAACTTTGGGGGATATTTGGAATATTAAACTGATGGAAACTGCTCATAGGTTGGAGTGAGAGATGAAGAAAAGAGACTAATTATGGGAAACACAATTTTTTTTTGTCCTGCAGGAGTAATCAGACAAATGGTGATGCCAGTAGCTGATAAGGGGCAGACTGGGGAATAGAGGAAGTAGGTGAGTGTGTGTGGGAGGCGGTAAATCGAGAGTTCAATTTGGGGCATGTCAAGTGTGAGATGCCCATTACCTATCCACCAATGAGTTGGTGGATATATGTTTGTGCCTGTAAGTCAGGAAGATACCACAGCTACAGACCTGAATTAGGGAAGCAACAGAGTCTGGATGGTCGCAGCAGGTACACAGAAAGAAGCAGGCTGGAGCACAGCATGAGTTCGAATATACAGTATTGACTTAAGAATCCCTCTCAATAGCTTATCACTAACTAGCTAATCTTCAAGGTGACCTCCAAAAGGGCCATAGAATGTGACAAAAATCTTTCTTGTGGGAGGCTTCAAATAAAACTGTTTGCA
Source organism: Equus quagga (assembly GCF_021613505.1). Classification (NCBI taxonomy): domain Eukaryota; kingdom Metazoa; phylum Chordata; class Mammalia; order Perissodactyla; family Equidae; genus Equus; species Equus quagga. The sequence continues at coordinate 131,980,345 of NC_060267.1, forward strand.
TCTAGATGCGAAGTGGCTTTAGCTATTGTGTTCTGGACTCAATGGTAAGTATAAGCCAAACTGTCACAGAAAGAAAGTTTTCACCAGAGAAGAGCATTTCTTGACCAAAAATTGTTCCCAGGTCCGGGACACTAGAAGCAACATGGAACATGGGAGATACCTCCCTCTACTCTGCCATAAACTCACTAATGATCTTTGGGGAAATTAATGCCCCTCACTAGCTCTCAGTGTCACCAGTTTGAAACTGATAGTGTTCAGCCAGAGAGTTCCTGAGGCCCATTTTGGTCCTCAGATTCTGCAACGCAGTTACATGCTCCCTCATGGCAGAGGTGCCCAGCACAGCACAGATAATAGCCTTTCTCAGAAGGAAGGTAACATTTTTTGGGCATCCCAAAAGAACTAGAAAAAAATCCCAAATAGATGCTAAGTGTAGGAGACGATCTGACTACTGATGTATTGAATGAAGGCAAAGGAAGGGAATAGATATTAGTCAACATCATATTTTTTAAAAAGATAAATAAATGCAAACACTAACAGTATTTGTCAGGACAGGATGATTGATGTGACAACCATCTCAGCAACAATAAAAGTCTGTTGCTCACTCATGTTAGAGTCCAAGGGACCTGGGAGCTAGGGCTGGGTTCCATGCAGTCATTCAGGGATACAAGCCACTTCCAGCTTTTGATGCTGCTAACTTTACCACGTGGTCTCTAAGGTCACCACCAAGAGGGAACAAAGTGCACAGAGGATCAAGTAGAGGGTTTCGTGGCCTAGAAGTGGAATTCATTGGTTCCATTGGACAGAACTCAGTCACATGGCTCCAACCTGACCACAAAGGGTGGGGAAATTTCATCTTTCTGAGGGTCCAGGAGCCAAAAATCATGCTTTGATGAATACCTAATAATGTCTCCTCCACAAAGACATGCACATAGATTTTGTAATTAGTATTCCTCTTTCTCCATTCATAAGTAACAAATCATCTTTATGCTAATAGCTAACTGTATTAAACATCTATTCTGGGCTAGGTATTGTGCTAAATACTTGACATACTTTATCCAACGGAGTCCTCAGAGCCATCTTGTGAGGTGAATTTCATTATTACCCCCTTTCCCACTTTCCAGGTGAGCAAGCAGAGGCAAAGAACGGTCAAGTAACCTGCTTTGGGTTGCACAGCTAAGTAACCACGAGATTCAAGATTTGAATCTACTTTCTTCCAAGACAGTGGTTAAGAGCTACTAGTGGCCAGATGGGGAATAATGAGTGCTTGGCAAACTGGAGCTTCTTGCATTGTCAGCTTGCATGAATCTAGAAGAGAGTGGGACCCTCAAGCTCTCATCAGCAGTTTTGCCTCCTGGAGTTGTGGCCGAGGAGATGGTGGTAGAAGGCTGGGAGGTGAATCCTGGCTGAGGACATAGTTGCAAAGGGGGTCATGGAACTCTTGCTGGCCACAACCCCTGCCTTCCATCCATGTCCCAGGCTCCAGCCTGTTATTTCCTCAGTTCTGGGTCCAGAGGCCACGCCTCCCACCATAATGTTAAACAGCAGGAAGCTTGGAACTGGAGAAAGACAGTGCTAAAGCCTGGCGTGACTGGGTGAACCACGCAGTCTAGGTAAAGTCAGCTGATGGAATTGCTGATCCCAGGGCAGGCAGCCTTTCTTCCAGTGCTCTTTGGCTGGGTTAATATTGTTACTTCTTCTCAAAGCTCCACACTTCATTTCTGTCTCTCTGGCCTTCTACGTTACAACAAACTCCTGGGCAGAGGCATGAAATGGTCCATGAGGCAGAGATCCTTAATCCGGGCACAGCCCAATGGCACTCTGGGTTCATCCTGAGCAGCCACCCCACACCTCTGGCTTCCTAAATATCAGTTCAGGAAAGGAAGAAATTTCTCTGTTACCTCTTTGCTTTAGAGTTGGGGTTCTTGCCTTGGGGATGACTGAAGAAGCCAGGAGGGGCTCAAGAGACTCTGGCAGTAGGTGATTCAGATTCAAGCAATGGCAGCAAAGAAAGTGTGGGTTAAATTATGCCATAGCCACTAACCCCAAGGTGACCTGGGCCACGATAACCCTTGTACTGCAAAATGGCCCCATCTACTAATAGGGCCACACAGGACTTGGCTTAAAAGGCCCCGATGAAATGAATGTGAAGGCATTCTCAAAACTCTGAAGTGCTATACGAGGGACGTTTCTAATAACACTGAAGTGACGACCTCCCATATGTAACTTTCTGGTGTAATTTAATAATTCACCTACAGCGTATTAAAAGAATCTCCAATCCAACCTGGCTAAGAGTGGTGCTAGGCTTCACAGCCATCCTTGGGGAGGAATTCATGGCAGCCAGGGGAAACTGAGCCACAGGTCATGGGGACGGCATTCTGCCAAGTCAAAGGGCATTACTGCGTGTCATTGTGTTAACTCCGCTGACCTCAGGATGCTGCAGAGAGGAGGAAGTAGAGAGAGGCAACAAGCATAGTGGGAAAAGCTGGAATCAAGGAGGGAGGCTGGTTTTGGGTGTGGATCTGTCCACTTATCCCCTGGGTGACTTTGGACAAGAATTACCCGTTATAGCGGATTTGTAAGGATTTATCGAACAGTGCTTTGTAAACTATCAAGGCACACACAAGTATGATGTTTTTATGGCAAAAAATTTAGTCAGAGAAGTTTATTTGCCTGAGGTCAAATAGTAAATCAGTGGTCAAATTTGGCTAGAATGGCACCCGAATCCCCCTAAACAGCAGTAGTCTACAAACCTGAGGAAATCAACCCCCTTTGAAAGAATGGAAACTGGGTCTGATAACCGGTTGGAAAGTTCAGTACCGGAAGTACTAAATGTTTCGAGGCCTGAGGAGACACATTAATTGTACTTAATCCCATGAACTAAGTTAATATTACTGTCAAATCTTCAGATGCACTCAACAGTCAAAAGACCACTGACCTCCCTGTTTGGCAGGCAGAGTGTTGATAAACACAGAGGGTCCTTGTAATTAACACATAATGTCACAACAAAGGACCTTTGTTTTCTTTATTTTTGTAGATTTCCAACGGGAATTTGGTACAATAGATTTCTTGTGTGGGGGCTCATCCGGGGCGGGAGCGTGAGCGGCAGGAATGCTCTCCACCGCAGTGCCCTCAGGTCGGCCTCCATTGCCCCTCCTTGTCAGCTTTGCCTTGTTTTTCTCTTGGCATTTATAAGGTAAAGGTGACTAGGCTTCTAATGAATTCTTGGTCATACGTAATTGCCAATTTAGTGTGTGGCATTTTTAACATTTAGCCAATTTAGAAATTCTGAAATCATAAAATATGGTTGTTAAGTTCTTTGACTTCAGGGGAAAAAAGGTGCTTTATAAATTCCATCGGCCTAAGTTTTTGCAGGCTGAGGATCTGGGGATTCAGTTGTATCAGGCTCTGTTAGCATCTTTGATTTTGCTTTTTAAAGGGGGAATAACGGACGGCGTCATCTGTGCGTCACCCGACACCTGGAAGGGAAAGGACCTCCTGAGAATCCCTCACGAGCTGTACCAGCCCTGCCCTTTTCCTTCTCCAGATCTGGAGTCCTCAGAGGCACAGCAGCCAGGTTCTGCCCACTGGGCTGTCCCAAGGCCTCCAGAGAGCCATAGTGCGGAGTGTGAGCTCAAACCCAAGCCCAGGCCGGCCAACCTGCGTCATGCCATGGCCACCGTCATCATCACCGGGATCGTGTGTGGGATCGTGTGTCTCATGATGTTGGCGGCCGCCATCTACGGCTGCACCTATGCAGCTATTACAGCCAAATACCATGGGGGACCCTTGGCTCAAACTAATAAGCCAGCAACAACAGAAGGAAAAGAGCTGTTTGACATCTCCCCAGCCTGAGAGCTTTCATCTCAAATAACAATAATTATTTTAGGCCAGAAGAAAGTGTCTGAGCAGGGCTAATGTGTTCACTGTTACTGCCTCAATTTGTTTTTTGCAAAAGAAAAAAAAAAACCTGTCTGTAAAAAAATATTCCTGGGAAGAAATTTATGTTGAGATTTTTTAAATATCATAGAAGAAATAGAGATGATACTTGTGCTCTGTGCCTGAGAAGTTATTACAGTTATTCTATGGGGGGAAAGGCCATACACAGAGAAAGAGAAGATACCACCTCCTTCAGGTACTCGTTCCTGCAGAGCAGCAGAAATTCAAACACAGGTGCTAGTCAGCCTTCCTGGGAGCTTTATGGTCCACTGGAAGACTGCCCAATTTTCAGTGCCCGGGAAGAGGTGGGTGCTCTTACCCAAGGGGCAAAAAATGCCTCTATAATTCAAGTTCATGCTGGCTCGGTGATACTTTTGGATGTTGTGTATGTTACATATTTAATGGGAGCGTCTGTTGGTTGGGAATTTCATAGCTTGCCACAAAAGTCAGATTATACTTAATTTTCTAAATCAGAAAACCATTTGGGGCTTTCTAGGCCACAGAGGAAGAGGAGGGTTCCATGTCTGGATAATGGGACTCAGGCCCAGGGTCTGGGGAAGTTTTCTGATGCGAGGGTAAATAACATATAAACAAACACAAAGAGGATGGGGAGCCGGAATTTGGGGCACATACTACTGAAAGGCCATATCCACCAGGCGATTGGAACTTTCCATTTATAACTCTCACAGCAGGAATGAATTTAGGGTGGGCTGAGAACGAGATAATGGCTTATGTGTATCTGTATCTATGTACATAGTGCACAGAGTGCATAGACTTGTACAACCACACCCACACATAAACATACTCGGAGCAATCAGTTTACCCACTAATGAATTGCAGCCGTGGCAGCGTGGAAGCCAGCAGCTGTTGACCACCACCCAGACTGTCTACTCAACACTCTGGGATAGGAAGTAAGAAGGAAGTCTGAAGAGAGTGGGAATTATCAAGAGACTTGATATATGTGGCAGCAGCCATCCTGAACATTATTTAGGCCACGGTTTAAAAAAATCAGGTGTGGCTTGCTTTACTCCACAGACACGGTCTTGAAGAGTTGCATGCAAAGTGAATTTTTGTAAATTGAATCATCATTTTAATGCAGTAGGGGAGCTTGCTATTTAAAGGAACCTTTCATGGAATCTTTCTGTAATGGCAATAATTGGCTCCAGATTTATGCATTTTGTAAATTTGCATTTTCTCATGCAAGATTTTCTTAAAGTGGAATCTGTTTGCTCTCTCTCATCATGCTCTATCTCATACCTGTTAGTATTAAAATAATTTTACACAGAGGAGTTAAGGACATGTCAAAAGCAGAGAATGGCAAATATAGGGTAAGCTGTCCCTCCAGAGGCCTTGACAGACATGGCTAATCAATTCCAGCACTCCTCCCAGCTGAGCCCTGATGTACCACAGATGCCTTGTTAAGACAGCACTGTAGGCAACCAGAACTAATCAATGGGAGTTGGTTCAAAGGATAAAACATATTTGCCATTCAGGGTACTGGCTCTGCATTCACTCCTTCAGACCATGTAAAAATTGGTCTGGATCCTAAATCAGTAGTCCATTCCCTAACCTGGAAGGTGAATGGGAGGTCCACACATGCAGGAGTATTTTCTCCCTGTCTGATGCAGCCAGAACCTTGCCCAACAGTGTACAGATGCTGAGGGAAACAGACAGATGAACCGACCACAGCCTCTGCGCAGGACGCACACCACGCACCCCTAATCAACACAGAAGCCATCTCCAGTGCCTACAGTGCTTCACAACCAGGGTGTCCCCAACCCCCAAAGCTAAAGATGGACCATCTTTTTGGAGTAGCAATTTTGCTAAATGACTTTTCTGGGGGAGAAAATGTAAACTTTGATGTTAATTGTTTTTTCTGTACTAAAATAAACCTGGCTATGATAAAGAGAAGATTGAAACATTAGCATGGGTTTTAAGATCAAAAAGAGACCCCCGAGAAAGCCAGCTGTTGCCTCGGCTCCAAGCCCTGGTGTCTCCTTTCTGCTCTGCCTCACTGCACTGCTTTAGTGGGCAAGGCTGAGCATCTGGTCTAAGGATGTAGTGATTATGTTCCAGGTGAAAAAGTCTTTCTTTCCCTTGCCCTGGACGTGAGACTTTGGCCAAGAAAGCAGTATGAGAAAGGAAATTTAGAAGATCTTTTTATATGTCATCCCCACTTCACCAAATGTCTCAAGAGCTCGCGCTACGTACCAGGCATGGTGAGAGGTGTTCTCATGAGCATTTGTCATGTAATCCTGGCAATCACCCCTGAGATACTTGAACAGATATTACATAAGCTAGGAACCACTGAGGCCAATAATGCGGGCTTCCTCTCACGGCTGTGATTTAAGACTGCAAGTACAATGTCTGCCAGAGGTTTGGTGACATTACAGGTCAACCCCGTCCCCCTGCCCACAGTGATTACTCGTGAGAGCTTCCAATACCACAGAAAACCCTGTACGTGGCTAGAATCCTCACTTGTCAACACCCAGTCCTATTAGATTTCTAAGTACAGATGATAACTCAGGCAAACAGATTCCTGCTCTATGAGTATAGTCTTTAAGAAAAATGATTAAAACGATGCATACGTATATTCATATTTCTATCTTTTGCCTACAGTCCCCACAAACAGCAGTTGGCAATGAAAATAATTACCTACCCTGAAATGTCAACAGTCTCTCAGCACAGAAAAATATAAATCAAATTGTTTAGATTAACAAATGCAGAGTTATCATTTGTTAATACGAGAAATGAAATGTTTTAACTGTAAAAAACATCGCAGATGAAAGACCCAATTTGCAGAGTATTCTGCGAGAACCACAAATTATCTTTCACAACCACTACAGCTCATGAGGGGTAATTTGCAAACGCCTCACAGATTATTTTCAGCTGTTTATTGCTGCTGTCATATTCACAGATTCCCCTATAAAAATGCCCTTCCATGAGAGAGCCTTGCTGAGGGTACGTTGTGAACAAAAACCACATTAACTGTTGATTGTTTCTGAGAAAACTATCTAAAATACAGTTTTTTCATTATATTCAGTGGAACGTATGGCCATAGGTTGGTGATTTTTGTTTTGCCAGAGATCACAGATTCATAATAGCAGGACCCGACAGATGCTGTAGCTGTCTGAAGTGAGGCATGTAAAGAGGGAGTATGAAGGATGCCCCTGCCATAGAGATGGTGCAGAAAGACCTGGTGTCAAATCGATACCTGGAAAGATTTTCAACCTAAGGCAAATATCCCTGATCCTGCAGGAAGAATCTATGCTTAAGATGATAAAATGCCGCTGGACAACTGAGTGTTCTATTTTTCCTTACAAAAATGGAAGACTGAAAAGTGATTCACATAATTTCCTCCTGAAGATTCATGAAAATCAAATCTTATTACTCGACTTAATCAAGTTACCCTGGAAATAAGACACTCTCATCTTGGATCCTAAATGTCAAAGGAAGTGGCTAAATCAATTTATAAAATAATCTATCTGTAGCACACATTAATATAATTATGCAACTGTTAGAAACCTATAACTTTCTATTGCAGATCAGGACATAATGTTTCTAGTTTGATCGAATCTACCAGTGTATCCATTGCTAAATACTTTTAGAGAGAAACCTACCAGCAAATGATATTGCAACCCCACACGGCATCACTGAAGCTATGCACAACTTCAGGGAACTATCCTGTTTTCCCTTTTGATGAAAATGCTTTTTTTTTAGTGCTTAAATTGTAAGGAGGTCTCAAAGAAACCCCCATCCTATTCAAAGAAGCAACTTCATAATCCACCACTGTCCTTTCAGATTCTTCACTGGCGTATCCGTACCTACTTTTCACTTTGATGACACTGAATATTCATTTGGATGGATAGGATGTCATCCAGTGACAAAGGCTCATCAAGAAGACCCAGAAAAAGAACCAGAGAATTGGGAATTGGGAAGGTCCTTGTAGAGACGTTAGGCCAGGCCTGGCAAATTTTGGGAGAGCTGTGACGAGCCTCCCTACCCATTTCAGACATTGCTAACAGATTATGGCAAACTTCTTTACTGAGCCCAGCCAAGGTCTCAGAATACTTTTAAATCTGTTTTCTACGTACCCACTACTGATCAACTGGAGCTGATGTGAGATTAAACCTGTTTGCTATCCTGATATAGTTCCATGCCCTTATTTTATAACTGGGAATAGAAGCATGGAAAAGGAAAGGAACTTTCCCAAAGTCACACAGATAATGAAGTGCAGGCCTGATAAATACAGTTATAGGAGCATGGATAATCCAAGCCAATCCCTGCCATTCTTCATTCATTCTGTGTGGACCACAATATCAAGGCTATAACATTATTATATTAATTATTTGGGTAAAGACACTTATACTACCACCATCAACACTTATTGAGCACCCAATTTGGTGGCAGCTGTTTTCCAAGTGTAATATTTTCATTTTCTCTAATCCTTATATTGATTAAAACATGTGGGCATTTTATTGCCATGTTATAGTGAAGAAATACTATTTGGGTCATTTGTTCAAGGTCACACCATCAGTAAGTAGCGGAGTGGGAATTTGGATGCTGGTCTTCCCAAGGCCAAAACGTGGGCATTTTTCGGGATGTGACAGGTTTGAAGAAGTCAGACTTGGGATCCTTTCCTGGCACTACTAGCATTTACCTTAAAATATGGCAGATAAAACAAACCCAACCACCAATCAGTATGTCACTGCCAGAGCTCTGGTTCCACCAACACCCAGGAAACCAGCTAAAGCCAAGGCAAAATGGGAAAATGAGGGTCCTTGTATCACCCGTGACTCCACTGGACTGGAAAAGATGTTCTCAGAATGGGAGGGGAAGAAACTCAGCGACACTTTCTCACAGCTATTTGAGAAAATGATACAATTAGATGCTGGCTAATAAGTTTCCCATTGGAATACTCATGAATACATAGAAGAAGAAAAAAGTTATGAGGATCCTAAAACTTAGGAATACCAGTCAATGACACCCAAGTCTCCAGGAGGAATGCCCACTATCCAAAGCAAACACAGATGAGTGGGATGTAAAGGAAGAGAGTAATAGCCTACCCATCCTTATGCTGGTATTCCTTCCTCTGAGACAGCGGGCTTCAAAACCCAGAGGGAAGCCACTCCCTCCTACGTGGGTATCTGAGGACGTTTAACTCCTACAAACCTTGCTATTAAGATCTTGCTGTCTTCATCCACTAGAGATGAAGAATCTCAACAATGTAGCATATAATAGGATGATAAAAGGAAGAGGGGGCAATAAGATAAGTACAATCTAGGGGCTATAGTTCTTATTTACTGTTTCTTATAAGAAATGAAAACTACAGATTACTTTGTTTGATCTAGGTTAAGTAGTCAGACTACCAGGCAGCAGGAGGTGGCATCCTCTATCAACCCCGCAAGGCCACACTAAACGGAAGATGTCTAAACATGCCATTTGTCTAGGGGCCATGTATCTCAACTAGCCTTCCATCTTAGTCTCCAGGGAGTACTCTAAAGTCCACAAGAAGGGACACTGAGGGGAAGCCATTTACCCTGTTCACTGGCAAACACAACATATTTTAATTTTAATGATGTTAACACTAAGAAAGAAACCTAACTTGGAGCCCCCTAAAAGATACTTAAAAAAAAAAAAAAGGAAGAAAGGCAACACTGCCCTCAAGATGCAGAAGAAGCATGAAAGATCTATTTTGAACCATTTCCTAATATGATTTTTAAAGTCTCTGGTTGGATTTGGTGTACATTATACCCACTCACATTCCACTGGCAAAATCATATCATATGGCTGAGTTCAGAGTTAATGAGGCACAGAGCATACAGCTCCAGGAGGCAGGTACTATGAGTGACATGGCAATGGGCAAGGACACACAATCCCTTTACAAGGAAGGAAGGAATAAATAATAGTGAACAATCATAACATAATAAAAAATAGTAAAATAACAATGGCTAATAACAGTAAATAATTAGTGAATAAAAATAGATAAGTAAGTAACAAATGAATAAAATCGACTGCAGTCATCATCAGAGGTACAAAAGAAACACTGCAACATATTGACACAGTGTTATAGAACACATAATAGAGAATACTCACTCCCAGAACACAGAAGAAAAACAGGAAAAAACAGAGATGAAAACAGTAGAAGATGATAGAAATGCAAAAGCAGTAGTAAAGAACCAATATATGAATACTTGACCTTCCCACTAAACAGATCAGAACATACCAAACAGCAGGAAAAAAAAATATGAGAAGGTATCTCTCCCGAGCTAAAGAAAAACCCTAGTCATAACAGATCAAGAAAGACTTACTATACGAGAGACGAATGAAAAAAATATCCAGTTAGTCTAGGTTAGTACCTGGCACATATAAGTCTCAACCAGTATAAACTGGAGAAAAACAAATAAATGAAACAAACAGATTTGGCTAAAATTTTCAAATTTTAAGAACAAATTAAAAATTCTAAAATCTAGAAACCAACAAATAAAAGCAAAACTTAACAAGGGACCAAACTGAGATTGCAATTCTCAGATAAGCAAGGGCGTAGGGAGCACGGTGTCTACTGTGTATTTTGGAGAAAAATAACTCAAGATATACTTTAATTGATCAAGGAATGAATTATAAAAAGCAAGAGGAAAGGGAAGTCGGGAGAGTGTGAGAAGAACTTAAAAATGCGGAAGTCATGCTATTAAAGTGCCAGTGATAAGCACTAAAATCAGTTAAAGAGTTAAGTCTCAATGGTTTTCCTAAGGTGGTTAAAAACAATGCAAAGTCAATAAGTTAACAAAGTTCAAAGCACCTGCTGCATGCCAGGCAATTTTCTAAGTATCAGAAACGAAGGAGAGAAGAAGAAATATGAAGTATACGCCACATGGACCTTAACATCTAGCAGAGGGATAAGATAAAGAAATTAAAAATTTATGAGGTGGTGAAAAAGGAGGTGTGAGGGGCAGAAATACAGGGATATGGGAGAGAAAGAGCTTCTATTTAATATATGGTGATCAAGAAAGTCCTCTCTCAGAAAATAGTTGAGCAGAGACCTGAAAGACATGATGGAGCCAGTGATGAAGACGTCTAGAGGAAAAATGTCCTAGGGAGAAGGCATCACAGGTGCAGAGGCCCTGAGACAGGAGCAAGCTTGATATGTTTGAAGAACAACAAAGAGGTCGTGCGACTGTGGTTGAGTGGACAAAGGTGGAAGTAGGAGGAGCTGAGGTTAGAGGGTAACTAGGGGTCCAATCAAGTAGAACCTTATGGGTTGTGTCAGGCAGCTTTTAAATGATGCCCAATGATTCCAACCTCTTGGTACTCATGCCCTTGTTTAATCACCTCTCCCTTTTTTTCTTTTTTGCCAGAGAAATGTGAGTGAAGTCATGTGTGTCATTTCTGGGTAGAAGCATTTAATTGCTAGAATAGGAGCCTGGAATGTTGAGTTAACACTTGTAGGTGTAGGACAGCTGCCTCTGAGAGTCACCTGTATCCATAAGTGTACTTTTGAAAGCAAGAGATAAGCTTCTGTTGTGTCATGTTGCTGAGATTTTAGGGATCTTTGTTGTTGTCGGCTAACTTAATCTATCCTGACTAATACACTGTCTAGTAAACTTGAGGGAGAAACGCCTCTACTAACAAATATATTTTAGTGACCCATTTCATGGACAAATATTTTGTTATCAAAATTAAAATAAAGAGACCTCTACTGATGGTGAATCTATTATTATGTCAGTAATTCAGTCGCAGAATCTTGGAATTTACCTGTGATTTTTCAATCTTGATCTTCACATTTAAAGATTTTCTAAGTTCTATTGATGTCAAAAACAGAGTTGGAAAAGCTGAAAAACAAAAGATTGTGGTTCTAATTCCTGTTCTTTAAGTTGCTAACAGATGTTTTGGGGCAAAACACTTAACATCCATGTGTCTCTGTTTCTATATTTTTAAAATAAAAGTTTGGCTACAATATTTAAAAATTAATTTTCAGGTCTAATACTTTATGATTTTTTTGACATGTTTCTCAAATGACATTTGTCTTGTTTTGTTGTGCCATCACCTCTCCCTGAGGGTGGGCTGGACCTAGTGACTTGCTCCTAACAAAAGCAGAATATGGCAAAAATGATAGGATATCACATCTGAGATTAAGTTATAAAAAAATCTCTGGCTTCTGTCTTGCTCACTCTCTCCTGTTTGTTCTGATGGAAGTCAACTTATACACTATGAACTGTCCTGTGGAGACATTCACATGGCAAAGAAGTGAGGGAGGCCTCTGGTCAACACCAGTGAGAAAAGGAGACCCTCAGTCCAACAACCCAGGAGGAACTGAATCCTGCTGATGATCTCATGAGTGAATGTGGAAGCACTTCCTCTGTTTGCTGAACTGTCAGATGAGACCACAGCCCTCAACAATACTTTCATTGCAGCTTAATGAGACACACTGGACCAATACCTTGATTGCAGCCTTTGTGACAGACCCTGAGCCATAGGACCCTGCTCAGCTTCATCCAGATTCATGACTCACAGAAACTTTAAGATAGTAAGTTTTTTGTAGTTTTAAGCTGCTAAGTTTTGGCCTAATTTATTATGCAGCAAAAGATAACTAATACATGGATCATTGTGAGTATTTTGGCTTTTAACTCTGAGTAAATTAGGAAGTCAAAAGGGACGTTTGAATAGAGGAGTGACATGGTACTATCTATCTTTTAATATGATTGCTGTGGCTCCTATGAAGAATAGATTGGGTGGTTGGGGTCAGAGGTGGAAGAAGGCAGGGGAACCATTTGGAAGGCCACTGCAACAATCCTGGGAAGAAATGAGAGTGAACTGGCCCAGTGGGGTAGCACTGGAGGCACTGAGAAGTGGTCAGATTCTGTGCATAATTTGAAGAAAGAACCAATGGGATTTATAGACAGACTGGTTGTGGGTAGGAGCAAAAGGAAAGAGGCAAAAATGACTTCAAGATCCTGGTTCAAACAGAGTGAAAAATAAAAATGACATTTTTGAGACAACTAGGAATTTAAACAATTGACTAGGTAATAGGTAATTAGAAATTATTATTTTTAGGTGTGGTAATGGTTTTGTTATATTAAAATACAAAGAAGTCCTTATCCTTTAAAGATATATACTGAAATCTTAGTGGATGAAATGTGAAATGATTTAATGACTAAGATTTGATTTAAAATAATATGGGAAGTGGATTGGGGTTGAAGGGCACAATGGCCATGGGTTGATGGCTACTGTCATTGGGTGAAGGATACACGGAGTTTCTTTTTATGTTTCTATCTACTTTTGAGTATATTCAATATTATCCATAACAAACTTTAAAAGAAAAAAGAATGACTACAAAGTTCGTGGACTGAATAGATAACTAGAATTACCTCGATCAGCAAGGCTACAGAGGAAGAGTGGAGGGGAGGATGTGGATGGAATTGGGACTTCAACTTGGCATCTATTGCATTTGATAGGCCTATTTGAGAAGGAGTGGAGACGTTGAGTAGTCAAGAGTGAGTCAAGTGAGAGAGGTTTGGCTTGGGAATTACCAGCCTATGGATAGCATTTAAAACCTTGAGACTGGACAGGAGGGACAGACAGAGACCCCTGGGGCCCTCCAACATTTACCATCATGAGTGGAATCAGCAAAGGAGACCAAGGAGGGGTAAGCAGCAAGTTAGGCGAACAACCAAGTAAAGAGATATTTCAAGGAGAACGTGCTCGACATGGACAAGTGCTGCTGATAGACCAAGAAAAATGAACATTTGAAGTGCAATTTTGGATTTGGCAATGTGAAAGTTATGGTGATCTTAATGAGAAATGTTTCATTGTGGATGAAACCTGACTGGCTTGAGTTCCAGAAAGAATGGGAGACAGGAAGCAGGAAGAGTATACAGCATAAAAGGATAAGGAACACATAACAAATAAAACAGTTTAACAACAAAAATAATTTTGGCTTCAAAACCTGACTATATCAGCAAAAATCTGGAATTAGGTGGAAGAAGTCTAGTAAAGTAAAAGCATACAAAATCATCATTGCACTGCACTTTCATTCTCAAATTTCTTTTTAATTTTAGAGATAAACACTCACATCTGCTTGAGCCTGGTCACATAAAATTTGGCCTTGAAGTAGGAATGGCATTCAGACACTGATCCTGACCTCACGCAGATCTATTCACCCAGAATAGAAGCCTGGAGCTCATGGGGAATGCAAACTTTGGGAGGCCCTGGGAACAAAAAGCCTTTGATCAGCACTGTCCCTTTCCTGCCACAGACTGGCCAAAGCATTTTCCATGAGCAAGGAAGTCCACAGATGACTGTCAAAGCATTTATGCTCCTGCTGCAGATTCTGCTTATGCCTGTCTCTCTGTTCCCAGGGAGGGGAAATGCTCATTTATCCTCTAAGGGCCCTTCACTTAGCATGAGTCATATATAATCTAGTCTTAACTGAGATCAAAATCCCAACAAGGTCAGTAGGAGATTTGCCTGGATAAAGGCGGCTAAATAAATCCCAAAATCTCATAAGCCATGTTGAAAAAAAAAAAAATCCCAAAAACTGTTTTCCACCAAAGCATGTGAGGGCATTTCGAATGTTCTACCAAGCATTATGCTGATTACACGTTCAGAGGTTTATAAAGTAGAGTGAAGATTAAGAAAATCACTGTCTTGCTTGACAACGAGAGCATGTATTTTTAGTAAGCTTAGGATCTTTGATTGGGATTTCTGTGTAACCACATATAGAAAAACATTAGGCACAACTGACGGACACCTTCTGATACATGAAGCTCTGTCTTCAACATCTACTTGTATAGCCTCTGATTTAAATATCCACTTCATTTTTATAAGATAAACAGATGGTGAAATACGTGAGTGAACAAATCAGCACTTGATGTTTTTTTTAATAGACTGTGACGTATTTTCATCTAAAGCAGGGATTGGAAACTTTTTCTATAAAGGGCCAGGTAGTAAATATTGTTGGCTTTGTAGTGCATATGGTCTCCATCCAACTCCTCACCTCTGCCATGTTAGTAGGAAGGTGTCTATAGATGATATGGCCATGGCCGTATTTCAATAAAATGTTATGTACAAAAACAGCTAGTAGATATCTGACAAGGTATTTACATCCAGGGTATATAAAGAATTCTTATATCTCAACCATAAAAAGACAAATAACCAATTTACATATAGGCAAAGGATCTGAATAGACATTTCCCCAATGAAGATATGTAAGTGGTCACAAAAAGATGCTCAGCATAATCAGTCATTAGGGAAATGCAAATCACTTCACATCCACTAAAATGGCTAAAATAAAAAAGATGGACAATAGCAAGTGCTGGTGAGGATGTAGAAAATTAGAGCCCTCATACACTGCTGACAGGAATGTAAAATAATGCAGCCACTTGGGAAAATAGCTTGGCAGTTTTTCAAACTATCAAATGTAGAGTTACCATAGACCCAACAATTCCACTCCTAGGTCTCTACTCAAGAGAAATGAAAACACGTATCTTGACAAACACTTGTACATGACTGTTCATATCAACATTACTAATAACAACTAAAAAGTCAGAACAATCCAAATGTCCATTGAATAGTAAGTGGATAAACATAAATGGAATATCATTTGGCAATAAAAAACCAAAGTATTGACACATGATACAACATGGGTGGATCTTGAAAATATTAAGCTAAGTGAAAGAAGCCAGACACAAAAGGCTACATATTTTGTGATTCCATTTATCTGCAATGTCCAGTATGGGCAAATGCATAGAGATGGAAAGTAGATTAGTGGTTTCCTAGGGCTAAGGTGGGGAGTGGGATAGCAAGATTGAGGGTGTGTGTAGATGGAGGGTTCTTTTTGGGATGTTGAAATTGTTCTAAAATAAGATTGTGGTGATGGTTGCACAACTTTGTCAATATACTAAAGCCCAGTGAACTGTACAATTTAAATAGGTGAATTTTTTAGTATGTGAAATATATCTCAATAAAACTGCGAAAAAACAAAATGAGACAAAACAGGTAACAGCCTAGATTTGGTCCCGTGAGCTGTAGTTTGCCAACTTCTATTCTAAGGCAAAGGTACATGAAAGTGTGAGTTTCAAAGTTTTACTATGAAACATGTCCAGACACTGTAATGACATTCTCTGTGCAGATTTCCACAGAGAACAGCACATGGCATGAGCACTGGCTAGTGAGTGATGGTGGGTGTAGCATACAGTCATTCTTAATAACATAACAACGGGAGTAATAATTTAGCAGGTAACCATTACTGATCACTCAACTATAAGCATTTACCAAGCTTTAAATATATGTAAACTCATTTGTTTCTCTCAACAGGAACCAGAGGGACCCCCAAAGCCAGACTGAATCTGGATGTGAGAAATATTCCATTATTGGTTAATTCCTTTCTTTTTCTGTGATGATGAAACAAATCTCCATCTTTAAAAACTAGGCTTTTAGAAATCTAACTGAAGTACCTATCAGTCTAGTTTTACAAATGTGAAAACTCAGGCCCAGAGCATGAGGGGAAGATGACCCTGTGCTCACTCCTAAATCCTTGGTTCACATTGGCTTGCATGTCCAAATATCACCACGATCTCAAAAGGAGGAGTCTTAACTTGCCAAGTCAGAACACTCAAGCCAGGTACGAGGACCTGTTACACCAAAATTCTGCTGCTGACTTTTGGGTGGAGGATGATTTTAGGGCTTTTGATAAGGTTGGTAAAAGGATGGTGACTCTTGGGAGTGACTGTTCTGGAGGGTTAGCATGGAGGATCCAGTTTCTCAAAACTCTGGGCTATTTTTACTCTTGGAGCAATGATCCTCACCATGCCCCGTCTGGCTATCAAGATATGCAGAGCAGCTGTTCTACTGGCCCACTCTGACTCAGATTCTGTTGCAGACTTAAAACACAGCATAATCAGTAGCTACATTACTAATCCATTTAGATAAAGTTTGCTGTTGTCAGTCCTACTGTCTTAGACCTCCTTTTGTCCCTGCGTTGCCCCCATTTGTAGCACCCTCCTAACCAGTTTAAAAAAACAAATGCCGAACACATAAAAAGCCGGATCTCATAGCTGACATTCAGAGCAAAGACTTGCCTTGGGCTCCCCACCTCCCTGGATCATCTGCCCACCTGCCCTGCTTTTAGATCCTAGTAAATACCCCCAAACCTGAAAGACTCATTCGTGTCGCTGAGTACCCGCCTGGAACACATCCACACACGTATGAGGGATCGTGTTCAAGATTCTTATAGAAGTTTGTTCTCTCTGCCTGGAAGCTCTTCCCATAGATCTTTGCACGATGGCTGCATCTCATTATTCAGGTCTCCGCTCCTGTCACCTCCTTAGGGAGGCCTTCTCTAAGGCCCTCCACTCCCAAACTGGAGAGGCATTGCCCCTGCCACACACCTATACACATGTGTGTATAAACAGGAGCATGCGTCCCTGACTTTGCCACTGCCAACCACACTTCATCTCTTTATCCGGATGTTTTCTATAGAGCATTTACCACTACTGGAAATTCCCTCTTCTCTCCCTTCCTTATTCCTTTCTTTGTTCTTTCCCTCCATTCATGCAATATTTGTCTGTTGTCTGTCTCCCCCACAAATGGACGCTCTCCATTGGCAGCAACTTGGTCTTGCTCGGTATTCTCAGGCAGTGCTGCAGCATCCGGGTGAAATAATTCTTCACTGGGCAGCTGTCATCCCAGCCTCTGGCCATGGGATGCCAATAATGTCCTCTCATTGTATCAACCAGCAATCCCAGTCACATTCCACAATGCCCTCTAGAGTGCTTGTTCACAGCTGCAGCCCCAGTGCTAGGTACAGAGTAGGAGCTAGATATATATTTATTGAATGATTTAATTAAAAATGAAGAATTGAAACAATATCTTTTTGTAAATGAGCCTAGAAGGGAAAACACTCAATTTGAAAGCACCAAGAGTTGAAGTTTGCTTGTCAGTGTAACCCAGCATTTCTCAATCTCATCCCTACTAACATTTTAGACCAGATAATTCTTGGTCGCTGTGAGAGGCTGTCCCGTGCCTTGTAGGATGTTTATCAGCATTCCAGTTCTCTACCCACTAGATGCCAGCAGCACCCTCCTAACCAGTTGTGAAAATCAAAAACCTTTCTAGATGCTGTCAAATGTCTCCCTGGGAGCAAAATCGCCCCTGATTGAGAACTACTGGTTTAATCAATAAGTATTAATTTCTCCCAAGATAAACACTCTCTTTGCTCAGATCTAACAAACTAGAGATTTATCCATGCAGACTGGACACAAAAATTCTGACATACTAATTAACTCATATATACAAAATATGTGATATCCCACCAAAAGAATGTTGTCAAGCTGAATGTTTGCTTTTAATGTTTTGCCAATATTATTCATCCGCTTCTAATGAAGAGTCTGTATTAAATAGCACACTCAAATTTAAACAGCACATAACTGACAATAGCTAATGGTCAATGATGTTAATCTCTTTCCTAATTAGCTGGTAAAAATACGACTTTCTGTCCCAACATCAAGCATTCCTCTTCATCACACTGCCTAGAATTATGCAAATGAGACCACTTCACCCTCCATTTTCAAATTTCCTCCAATGAGTGGATCTAAGGTGGTCTGTATTCCTTGTAAAGGAATAGACCAGCAGATCAGAGCCCCCCAGAATTTACTAAAAATTATTGAATTTTACACTTACAACAGGTGAATTTTTGGTATGTAAATCATACTTCAATAAATTTATTTAAGAAAAACCTGTTTCTGTAAGAAACCAATGCCTCTAATGTCTATGATCTATTTCTTTCTGCTGCTGAGCAGATTAGCTATTCTAAGCATCATGTTAGATGCCTGGATCTCAGAGAAGACATCTGCTGATGCAGAGGTAACTACTGGGCCAACACAGTTTCCATTAGGATGGGACACTAACTGTTTTTCTATTCTTTAAAATATCATATGGGTCTGTATCATGTTACTACAGTGGCGACTGGAGTTTTAGCTGCTGAGTGCCTCTCCTAGAGTTTGAGTCAAGTACTGTGTTCCCACTGTCTGGACAGTAAAATTTGCAAGCTTATGTGCCTACATACAGCAGGGGAAAATGAATCCCATCTTCCTCACGTCATTTATTCAGTTAATATTTTTGACAAATTTATCACATCCCAGCCGTTGTACTCAGCACTGTGAATAAAAAGATAATTGGGACAGTCCCTGCCTTTGGAGAGTTTATAATTTATTTAAGAAATCAAACTGGAACATTTTTAGGAGAGATTTTAGATTTTGATAGGTTAAAATTTATATTTTAAAGCAAATGCAAATAATTCAGAAATTATTATCTATTATTTTAAAAATCCAGAAATTTGAACTTCTTAACAAAAACTGAGATTAGGTATTTTGTATTCGTCAGAGGGAGAGTCTAGAAGGAGAATAGGGAGGTGAGAGAACACTCCAAGGAGGGGAGGAAGTTCCCTGTATAGTTACACCTTCCAACTTGGCTTATTTACTTCCCACTCTGCATTTCTTTTCTTCTCCGGGTCACTTCATCCTACCATGGTAGAAGTAGTGACTATGACTCTCCATTGAGAGTAGAGAGCAGAATTAATGCCATGATCTAGGTAATTTACGGAACTCAAGTCAATAATAACTAAGTGAGGGCAAAACAGGTTTCTGCAAGTTCAATTCAATTAATAGAATTCTTATTGAGGATCAATCCACTATGCTTCAAGTACTCCATTGGGTTATACTGTAAGGGACAGAAGATAAAAAGAACAAAGTCTTTGACTTCTAGTACCTTCCAGATAATGGTTCAACTTTTCAATTTACTTGCCCTGTGTAGACACAACTTTAAAAATAACTGCTATTTTACAGGTCTCTTGAGGGGAGAGGGGGCGAGAGGGAGAGTCAATTTCAAGGCCTTGTTATTATTCATTTCTACCTAGAGTTCCTGGTAAAAGCAGGAGGTCAGAAAATATTTATTGAATAAATGAGTGAATGAACAAATACGCTGCCAACTTGAAGATAAAAATGAGTCACCCCAAATCCCAGCTTTTGTATACTTCTTCATATTCGGGTATTGTGTTTGTTTTCACATTTTATCCCCAAATCAACCCAGAGTAAGGTGAGGGAGGTAATAATCCTAATCCTATTTTAGCAAGAACTTCAGAGACCCAAGACCACACATTTAGCAAGTTATAGAGTGAGTAACAAATCTATGTGGACCTTATAGTCAAAGATTTGCATTTCCAATAACAACAGAAAAGTGGATTAGAGGCGTGATAGATACAGAAGGCTCCAGGGCTCTAGAAAGAATTGATAGGCCACAGGGAAAGTCCTACAACTTCTCCCTTTGCAGTGGGAAAGCAATTAAGAAAATTCAGCATGCTAGTGGCAGCTGGAGAGTTGGCAGGTTCCTCAAGAGAAGGACTGTAAGCAATGTCATAGGCCAAGAAGATGGATAGGGCCCATTTATGCACTGAGGCTGACGTATAAATGGAATTCTGCCCAGTTTGACTGCCCTTTCTTCAAAGATGTCATTGACAGATGAGTATCTAAATGTTTTTGTTTAAAAAAGAAAACAAGAAAAAAGAAAGAAAGAAGAGAATAAAACAAAAAACAAAACAAAACAAGAAACTCTTTCTATTCCAAACAGACACATGTAGCCAATGAACATGAGAATACCGGATCAGGCCTGGGAGCAGCACAGGCCTTTCAAAGTAGTCCTTGATAATTATTTGCAAAGTTGTACACCTTTCCTTTCAGATAAATTTCAATTTAACACAAGGATTTCATTAAAACTCCAAGTTACTGCCAGTTGGCTGTATCCATGTGTTGTTGGAGGTGTACTGGTGGGGGACAAGCCTGCTCACAAAGTCATCTTCACCTGCCAAAACAGGGCTTCCTCCCCAATTAAAATGGCCATTTTTATTTTAGAGTGGTAAACAGTGTCTACTTAATATAAGGAAAATACACAGAGGAAAGTTACCGAACCTAATCACACAGTGACTTGATGGGTGAGTCAGTCAATGAAACCTGGGGGAAGGGCCGAAGAGGCTGCTCTGCTTTTGGAGACAGAAAGGTCCTCTTGAGATCACTGCCTCCATGGTGCTGCATCCATTGTAGCCTTCAAGACCAAAACTGAGTAATTCTGTTTTATCTTATGTCTACCAAACACACTTTAAAAAAGAAGATTAATAATCATCAGTTTTAAAAGGTAAGAACTAAATCTAGTTCCTCAGATGACCTTGCTTCTTCATCTTGCTCTGTAATTATCTTCTGAAAATGAGGACCAGTTGACATATACTGAGTAGCAGTAAACAGGAGGATGTTTCTTCCACCCCCCAAGGTGGGCTAAACTTGTCCGTGGTCTCTGGCTGGCTATAAAACTCAACAGTAGGCCAGCAAACCATCTGGAAAATTCACGGTCTTCTCCAGACTGGATGTGCGGTGCCCAGGTTGAGTCCACGTTTCACCCATCCTCAGCCAAACAGACATTTACGAAATATAAGGTATTTGGAAACATTTGAGCATAGTTTGTAAACTTGGACAGAAGTGGATTGGATGGACACAGTGACGTTAGGGCCAACAGAGAGAATTCTTTATGATGCCTGAATGAGAAACCCAAGGAAAAGGTTTTAAAGAGAGATTTCAAACAGGCTGACAGACAGCTTTGGTCAGACCATGTCTTTGACAGCTGCTGCATGTGGCCCCAGCTCCAGGGAGATAACACGCCTCCAGAATTAGCTGGCTAGGTCAGCCTGGAGTAAGCAAGTCTGACCTCCTTTAAGCAAAAATAAATCTTGCTGAGTTAAATGATCCTGTCTCCTACTTTCCTCAAGGAACATGAGACACGAAGCGACAAAATTTGAAGACAGCAGCTGTGAATCCTCAGAGTCCTTATCTCCTGGCTGATTAGTTACAGGTCTGCCTACTTCAAGATGAGCTACAGGTCAGATACATCAGACTGTCTTCCTTGCCATACCCAATAACCCAGGAATAACCAGGCAACTGCCCCCAATCTTTTAATCCCTGCTAACACAATTATCACGCATAGGCTAAGTCAGAAATAAAGTAGGGGTGGGGCGGCGGAGGGGGGAGCAGGATTTCCTAGTCAAAGAACAACCACTTCAAACATGTCTGCTCTATATGCATTCCTTCAAATACCTGCAGTGTGTGAAGAGACAGAAGTTGATGTTCAAAGTCACCCTCCAGTACAACCTATGGAGGGAGGCTGCCCCAAAACACAATGACTCCCTTTGGTACACCTAGCCAGTACCGGGATGGTGTTGGAGGGTCTCACTCATCCATCACCCAATGCATTCAATAATTATTTATCAGAAATAGACAATGTGCCAGATACAAAAGTCTCCACTTTTCTCAGCAGCTGTCCTCAAAGGATGGCTTATGGCAATTTCTGGCCCTTTAGGTCAAATACCACCAAGGAAAGCCCCCAGCCAGCCACAGACATCTACTGACACTCTTGAGAGTGAAAGAGATGGGACAAACAGGAGACAAGGTTTCTTTGACAATTCAAGACTCTCAATTGTAAAATGTTTTGGCTTTCTCCTGGTCCCAAAGCGGGCACCTGCAGACACATCTAATTCTAATTCCTCAGGGGGATTAGGGTGATGAAAATCTCAGGCTCTCTAGAGAAGGGCACATTTTAGCTTGTATTTGCCTAAAACAAACCCACAATTTCCTCGTATGCTGCTGTTATCCTAATGACACAGAAGTGGGAGATCTGGAGCTTACTTTAAATGAGCATGCTACCTACTGTCAAGAAATTCTCCTCTGCACATACCAACAATTTCTTACAGGCTCAGGGTTTAAGAATAAAAGTCCTGGGAACAATTTCTGTTTTTACATCAAACACAACCAGCTGTCAGAGCCTTGGATTGGAGGAGATGACACCAAGCTGAGGAGGAAGTAATTTTTTTTCCTTTCAGTATCAGCTTTCTGGTACATACAAGTAGTTGACCGGCCAGATGAATGGATGCCATGCTTACTTTATATTCATCAACTGAAATCCATTGTTTACCTGCCACCACAGGAGATTTCCGCTCATCCAGGAGCTGTATGGAGGTACTCGCTGTCACCACATTGCTTTTGTTGACTGTTCCTGTAAGAAGAAGAATCACAGTGACAAAAATGGAGATAGCTCTAGTGCTCATGTTAAGAGTGTAATTGTATTGGCTCACAATCACCAGTTCTGCAGACTGTGCTGGGGCTCATTTCCCAGAGCCCAGAGTTAGTCTACTCTGTTAGGCCATAGGCGCTGAGGAGCCACCAGTCCTCTCAGTTGAAGGAATCAATGTACCAAGTTATGACCACCCGCACTGGGGAATGTCCAGCTTCTTCACACCAAAATCATTAACCACCATGGCGGGACCACACTTTTTCTAATTTGTGGTTACTAATTACAGTGTTTACTTGTGCCAGTAATCACATTTATATTGCCTTTCTAAATATAGCCATGGAGAGCGACATGAGATAAAATTTTGAAATTATTTGACAATAAGTTGAGAACTTCAGCTCTGATTTGTTGGTTAAAACTTTACCGATTTATGAAAGTCTAATTTCAAGCCCAGTTTTTCTTAGCAAAACCATTCTAAACAGGGATAGAACTGAAATGTAATCCTTACTCCAAACTCTTATTAATGTGGTAACAATATGGCATTAGTATTAAGAGATTTTCCAGTGCTAACAATGGTTCCAATACCCTTGAATTAAAAGACGCTGAGCACAAATTTTTAATGCTTATAGTTAATAATTGTTAGTCTAGTGCCTGCCTTATAAAAGGTGTTCAGTGAATGTGAGTTGAATGGAATCCAATGGAATTGAGAAGCAAGGAGAAGACAGACCTGAATTTGAATACATTTATGACCAAAGCAATTAAGAATTTTCTCCTGGCCCAAGTCTAAGCAGTAATAAAAACCAGCTTCTTTCCCAGTGTGTACAGGTATTCAAAACACAATAGAAAAACATGAGAGCTCCACCACAACACTTGTACTTGGTGATTTTTAACATTTTCCTTGAATCTAAAGGGGCCATGAAATCTCCTAAGATGTTACATCATCTATAAATTTTCCATGAACAAGGTAAATTCCTTTCCATTATATTATTTCCCTGAAAGTTCAATGAAAGCCCCACTTGCCAAAAGCCAATTAGACAACAGCCTTAATTAATCAGAATTTGTTTTTTCCAGACATAATTCTTGGGAAATTTAATAATTTGTAGGAAAAACGGTGAACAAAGCAAAGTGACAGGAGGGGCCATGGCACATACGAAGCACTCATGGGGGCTGCTGGCACCTCCCACAGCTCTTTCTCCTTGTCCAAAACTGTCCCAAAGGATAACTAGATGATTCCAGTCCAGATCTAGCAAGCTAAGTTCTATATTTTTCCTTAGAGGATTATGAAAATAAAGTACCGTGAGACTGCATGATAAAAGAAGACGTTATTCTTGATAGGCGTGCAGCAGAATGAGAAGGTCCGCTGCCTTAGGCGATGTTTCCAGTAATAAAGAGTGATACAGATAAACATAAAGAAAGACACTTAGTCTCCTAGAAACCTATATTGGAGAAAACACACGTGTGTATGGACAGTACACATGGGCCTGTCAGCAAAGGAGCACAGACTCTAAGAATCTCAGACCTGAAAGGAACCTAATTGATAGTCTTGTCTAAAATCCCACCTAGTGAGAGAATTTCTACAATAACATTTGGCCTTTCCTTGAAAATCTTCATTAATGATGGGCCCACTTCCTAATGAGTCCATTCAACTAACTACTAGATAATTCTTGTCAACATGTCTTCTGCAAATTTCAAAAGAAGATGTTTTCATTCAGATATTGGGCAAGCGCCAAGACTCAGGGAGGGGGCTTTGACACTGAGCACTGGAGAGTCTCCATCAGGGTTGACCTAGGAATCCTTGTAAAAGATTAATACGAAAGGCCCTGATATAAAACATAAGTACAGATTGAACTGCCCAGAGCAATCCAAGTTTATAGGACTAGGTCTTACTCATCTCTCAAGTTTCTACAATGAACCGTACAGAGCCTTACACAGAATGAGCACCAAAAATATGGGATGCGCGAGACAAGAAAAAGCAAAGGACAACTGAAAAGTATTTCCAGTTTGTCTTGCTTCTAAAACTGGTTGAAATAAGACAGTGTTCAGTTCTTTTGTGGAGATAGGTGACCTTAATTTTTTTTATAATATCATAAAATCTTAGGACTGGAAAAATCATCGGCTGCGTGTTTCTTCTTGGCCACTGCAGCCCTCTGTCAGGAGAGCGCAAGGCTACACAAAGTCTTAGTCCTTACTCCTGCATGTTGATTTACATCAATTCAGTTCTGATGGGGAATTGCGGGCCTCCGAGGTGATGTGACTTGCTGAAGGTTCTGGCAAAGGATGTTGCACCTGCCTGAACTTTCTCTAAATAGGGACATGACAACATTAAAAGAAAGTCTACTCAGAAGTTTGTATTCAAATTCCACAGACTACAGAATACCAGACCAGCTTCCCGAAACGCTCTTTGCGCTCTTTGGTTAAGCAAAAAGCTTCATTTTATTTTGGGCCATTACACTTACGGAACAGGTCACTGGTTCAGCACTAGGCCAACACTCACCATCAGTTCTCCAGGCTGACCTTGGCTCCCCTCAGCATTCAGGCTACTCCCCCATCCTCTGGACACAAGACCGGGCCAGCAGGATCAGATGCACAGAGCCGGGGCTCCAACAGGACACCTACCCGTGCTGAACGGAATCGAATAGACGAAGCTTCCTGGAATCTGCTCAGCGGCTCTTCGGTACCAGAGAGGGAAATGGTCTGCATTAAAAATGTTCTCCTTGTCTCCAGCTTTCAGAAAGTCCCTTGGGATGGAAAGGAATACGAGAGCATAGCACCACTCAGCAGGGAAAAGCCAGACACAGGTGCATCCCAATAGCCTTTGTTGGGTAAAAACAGCAGTGGCTTTTAGAACCCCAACCTGCCTTTCTCAGTGCAGAGGGGATCTGCGTAAGATTGTGCACCCCAGATTACTCACAAAAACCTGTAGAGCCCTGGCAGTCAGACTCCCAGTGGATGAAACGATTTTCCTAGTATATCGAGTGCACTAATTATCTTAGTGTCTAAAGCAAGCAAATAAGCAAAGCCTCCAGAAAGATCGGAAAACCAAAGAGTAGTCAGAAAGCTTTGTTTTTCCTCAAAATCCACACACATGAACACATAGCCTTGGGAAGATCAACTTCTAAAGTAAATCTTACACTTAGAAAAAGTGTAAAGGAGGAAAGCAGGCACGTGGGGATCTTTGCTCCCTTCTTCCCTCACCTCCCAACTCTCCAGCCAAACATGGCTGCTCTGGTCCCCTCTGCAAATCCTTCACCCTTCCCTGCCTCCCTGCCAAGTGCCCACGGTGCCCAGCTCTATCTGGAAGGGTGCGTGCACTCTCCTTCCCATCTCTTCCTGTCCAAATCATACTCACTTCAAGGTGTGCCTCAAAGACTGCCTACCACACGAATCCACAGAGACACATGCAAGGTCTTGCCCCATGCTGGGACCCCACAGCCTCGCTCACTCTCATACAGCCCGCTCTTTCCTTGGCCTCATCGGCAGCCTTCACGTCCCCATCCCAACTCTCTCAAGATCTTTGAGGAAAGGAGCTTTTGTTCACCTTTTTGCATCCTTCCACAGAGCCTTAAACACACTGAAGTCCCAATTCGTGTTTGTTGGCTTGACTTATCTCGAACCTCACGTTTACCCTCCAGCACCTGAGTGCCTCGTCTTGGCTGATATGGCACAACTCAGGGGGAGAAAATGACTGCCTGGCTAGTCCACACACTGCAGAGATCTTTCTAAAGGAGACCAATCAGGGGACAATGCGTACATAGGGAAAAGGTCACTGGTTGAACCAGAAACGGCACCACTTTCAATTCAGCAGTTTGCAGCATGGAGTTGGGTAAATTATTACTAGTTGATTATTAGAAACTTATTGAATTTGGCTCCAGGAAAGTATTCTGTAATTTTAGGGAATGGCTTACCAGTGATTCCTTGATTTCTCCCAAAGATGTAGAGCTCACTCCTTCAAGAGGAAGCCTACATCATTAGAGGCCACCTCAAAGTTCTTAGCACTGAAATATGGCCCCCTATAACTTACACTAGCATGTCCTAATTCCTTTCAAAGGACAGAGACCTTATCTTTCTTGATATCCCCAGGGCCTGACACTAATCAGGCACTCAGTATATGCCTAATGATCACAGGATAAATAAAATCTCATACGCAGATAAGATGTCCTCAATATTAAAAACCATTTTTTAATATCTTTTCTAAATAACTCTTCTTAATTCTTTCAAAATCCCTCACCAGTATGGCCACCTTCCTACATAAATGCTCCATTCTGTTAACATTCCCATAAAACTTTGTGCTACCAGAACTGGTCACAAGAGACCAAAAATGCTCCAACATTGCTGCCAACATTTGTTTACTGACTCTGACTGACATAATGACACTCCAGAAATTAAAAACTTCTTTTAAATTGGCAAAAAGCACTCTGCTCTCATTCAGAAGGCCAACTCTGGAGTCATAAGTGGGATTGAGAAGGTGCAGAAATCTCTATGCCATTCAGAATGCTGGACGTAGAGAGTTCTAGACTTGATGTGACAGACAAGCTCCTCTTGGCATCGCTATGTTCAGCGGATGTTTCCTGATCCTGAAATCATCAAGTTTCACAAAAAGCAAAATGTGACCTTTTTCATTTAGATACGAGATTCTTCATGAGCCTGACTTGGACACGTGCATGACGGAGACTCTGCTGCCCAGCCCTGGGTGGGTGAACAGCTGCCTTCCATGCTGGGCCATGGGCACAGCCAAGGCCTTTTCACTCGGGTCAGCTCTGTCCAGGGGGGAGACGCATATAACCACAGCAAGGAGGGTGGCCTTTTCATGCAGCAGTTAATGGTGCTACTGGAGCCCTTTTCCAAGCATGGTAGGTGGGGTAATAGCTGGGTTAGAAGGTGTAGGGTGGTCCTTACTTAGACTGATGGTGACATTCAGGCTTTGGGGATGGCAGGTGATAGTGTCTGCTGCCCAGGGCCATGCTGGCCGCGGGGCAGCAAGCAGGAGCCTGCAGCACTTGATCTCCATGAGCTCTGGTGTTAATGTGAGAGGGTCTGGTTGCCAAAAACCCTTGGGGGTCCCTGCCAACTACCAAGTAATGATTCAGAAAGAAACAGGAAGGAGAGATCTGATTCTCCAGAATCCCTGGAAATGTTCTTCAGGAAGAAAGAATTCCCTGGATAAGATGAAGTTTAGCCTGCTTCTGCATACTACAAGCTGGTGTGTTGTGTGAGACAGGTCTAGGCTTTAGGCAGAGGTGAATGACCTTGAGGGAATTACTTGGGTCAGTTACTGGGTCTCTGAGCCCAATTTACTTATGTACAAAATCAGAATAATAATATTACACTTAGCAGGATACTACCAGAATTACCTGACACCATATGTGAAAGGGCTGTGTAAACCAAACATGGGTAGAACAAATATATGGTTTTATATGGTATTCTTAAAGCCCAAGAGTTTCTTTTATTCTCTGTGGTTCAAATGGAAGCTGTGAAGTGGTTGTATCTTAGACTTAGGACTGCGGCGAGAGGAGGGACCATCATGTGGAACCTGACAGCCCTGGATGCTGTGTGTGCTACCTGTGATCCAAGAGGAGGCCACACTGAAGGCACAGAATATATCGTTAATAATGGGATGATGTTCCAGAGGCCATGAGCTACAATTGACCTACTTCCAGAAACAGGTGATAGGGGTAGGAGATGGAATCCCAGTGTAGGAGATTGATGAGTACAAATTGCCTCTGGGGTGGGAACTTTATATTATCTAGTACTCTCCCCATCACTTCAAACTTTTGCTTGTGTACCTTCTTTGGGGAAAAAAAGGAAGAAATGATAAAAGTTTTCTAGTCTTGGCTAATAGAGTGTATCCAATTAGTTGGGTCTCAATGAACACCATTTGATTGAAGGGGATAGGCAGATAATAGATCCTAAGACAATGGATGTCAAGGTCCTCTAAAGGAATTAATGGTATGAGTTTCTTGAACACAGATGAATTATTTCATCCATTCAGATATCCAATGAGTACTCACTCTGGATCACAGTAATATCACAGGGAACAGAACTCACGGTTGTGGGTATTTTTAGCTTCCCAAAGCAGGTTTATATCTATAATGTTTTGATCCTCACAATAACCCAGAAGATCATTACCCCACTTTTCAGATGCAGAATGTGAAGCAACGAGTAAGACAAGCCAGGTGCACATCCCAGCAGTCTTGAGTGTGATTCTGCTATCTTTCAAATCTGTCATAATAACCCAGATATCAGACTAGCAAGGTGCCACATTTTATGGTTGTTATTGTTTTGTTTGTTTTAATCTCAAAACAAACAGGCTTCCTATCTGAGCATTAGAAAATCTGTTCTTGGGTCTCCCTGTGCCTCTCCGGATCCTAAAGGGAGAAGGCTATATGTATTCGACTCTTCTAGTCCTTCCTAGGAACTTGTCCTCTGGAAAAATAATTGATTGGAAGTAAAGGGCTAAAGAGGGCTTGGAAAGAAATCAAGTCACAGCTATGGTCAACTTCATAAATGAGAAATTTGAGATGCTGAGAAAGAGTCCTCGAGCAGAAATTAAAAGCCAGTCCACAAAACATCTAAAAATCTATGGAGCTACCATTTACCAGACTTGGTTTTATGAGATCATATGGTTGGTGTCAGGGCCTCATCTAACAGAGGCAACTGCTGGACTGGGCCTGATGGAAGGGAGCATCTCCTGGGTGGGCCCCTGCTGGGCCAGCTCTGTCCCTGTGGCTTGGTTATTCACTGCCAAGGACCCCAATGGTCAGGGGATATGAGGTTCTCTGGTAACCTCTGCATTCCCACACACATTTTGAAAACTTTCTGAATCTCAGATTCCATTTGTTTCTGTTCTAATCATGTCTCTTGCTTCAGAGAAGACATTGAGAAAACTTATTAATGGGCTCAGAAGAGATTTCCCAGGCTCACACCAACTCTGGTCAAATACCAATTTGAAGAGTTAAGGCCCTGTGGCTCTCTGAAGATACAGGGACTCAGCAGTGGTTTCAAGGGCATCTGGGTACTAGACTTGGTGACGCTCTGCCCATTGTCCATTTGGGTCTCTTTGAAAGCACAAGGAAACACTGTCAAACCCGAGTGCCACCAGACTGCCCACCCCTGGGTGTGGGGCTCTGCAGGCCCTCAGGATCAGCGCAGAGGCACAGAGGTTTATTAAAACATACACAAACAAATAAACAACAGACTTGAAACATTGATTCTTGGACAGGCAGGAATTCCTGAGCAGAGCTGCAGAACAGCTGAATGCCCTGAAGCCATTTGTCAGGAGATGAGCCGTCCTCCCTCTGGCTGCTCCTCCAGCGGCTCTACCATCAACAGAGTTCTGAAATGACTCACCAGGGCAGGAGAGGACCCCAGGAGGGTGGACAGAAGCCAAGAAGCATGAAGAACAAAGGGTTGTGGAAGGGCCAATGGGCAGGTGAACACACATACTGGGGCTCCGGGGGAAGAACAGAGAGGAAAAATGTCAACGGGCCTGGGGTGGCCTGAATTTTATTTCTGCTGGTGGTGGAGTCCAGCAATGATATAAGCTCCCCTTTGAATTTCCCATTTCAGGAGCTCACTGGGCCCCTGCAGAGGAGCCCTCCGACTTACTGATTGGTGAGCTGCTCAGCCCCAACAAACAGGTTGATTCTCGAGAGGCCCGTGCGAGTGCCGAGGAAGGCAACCTCTACGCCCTTGTCAGAATTCCTGAAACAGAGCAGCAGACATCAGGAAGACTCTTCCAATCGGTAAGCAGATAATGGCCTCTGCATTTGAAGACTCAGAATTTTACGAAATAGCAGTTTTGAAACCTGAAATTTTAAAAGAAATTATAGAAATGCACACATACACACACATGCACCAAGCACAGAATGCAAACTCTTATCCCTTACAAAAGTTTTCATGGTAATTCTTGTACGAAAAACTAAGAACTCTATGGCAACAAAGGCAGTGTGAGAAAATGTAGCCCCAATGCTAAACAAACACACCCTAATCTCAAGGTTCTTGGTGCAAGTTGAGGGAGAGCAGTCTGAGAATGGGAATGACTTCAAGGAGAAGAAGAAAATCCTTAGAGCCAGCTTTTCGCATTGATGCTACCAAGTCTATGCTTGGTCCTGAGACCATTAATGGAATCTGGGTTTAGCGAAAACAAGCCACTGAATTGTCTGCAGCATCCCGCAGACTGGAAATGTCTAGGACTCAAATTCTTCACCATTTTGGGTGCACCAACTTATAACTTCTACCAGAGAACAGACCTTATCCTCACCACCAACCCCAAAAAGATGAATAAAGAAATGGCTTCTTCTAGTAGCCCTGTAGGATGCCATGCATAGGAACCCTAACAGTGGTCTTCGCAAAGAAAACTCACTTGAAAATTCACTAAAGATTTTTTTTAAACTTTCAAGGCAGATTTTATATGTTGAGCACGTTCTTCAGGATATTCACAGTGCATACTTCTTCAAAAAAGGCAAATGGTCTTTCTCCCCAAATACATAATTTTATTCTACAATAACAGTATGAAGAGAATACTGATTCTTGAGTTTTTTGCTTCCCTGCCCTAGATGCCAGTAGCAATTTGATTTGCAGCATTATCCATGTCATCTTCAATATAAGATCATTTGGTTACTTGATATTCGAGTGCAGTCAAAGTGGTCAATACTACCTTTAAGTATTTAAGGGGTGAAGAAAAACCAGCACGATGCATTTGTTTCTGTTTGTAGCCTACACCAAATTGGAAGGCCAGCCTGCCCAGTCAGTTACAGATGTGGACCACAAAGCAAGCTACCATTTTGGAAATCTTTAGCATGTGTTAGGAGTGACTCAGCAATCTTTGCAGAGGATTTTAAGTTTCATGAGAGCCTAAAAGAAACATTTCCATATCCACTAGAGAATGCAATCACAGGAAAGGCTCTGACTCTTTCCCAACCGCCCAGGGAATAAGATTCATGTAGGTAAGCCACCCAAGGACACCCCCAAATATACAGAGAATGCTAGTCTCTCTTTGGGGCTCCAGACTTAAGTATTAAACTGCCTACCTGACATCTCTACTTGGGAGATTTATAAGCTTCATTTTAAGCTTCAAATGTTTAGAAAAGAACTCTGGCCATGTCCAGTCCCAAACCTGCTCTTCACTCATAGTCTCCTGTCCTAGGAAATGGCACCACTATCTACCCGGGTATTCATGTCGGAAACCTGAGAATGATCCTTGGCAGTTCAGCCTCCCTCCCCTCCCACAGCGACCCCATCATCTGGGAGTCTTCCTTCTGAAGCATGCCACCAGTGTGTCTCTTCTCTCTGCGCCCACTGCCACTGCCTTGGTCCAAGTGACAACTTCCTTGGAATGCTGTAGGAGCCTTTACAAGTATTCTTACCTTATTACACTCTATTCTCCACATAACATGAGAGGTATCCTCTTTAAAAATGCAAATCTGATCATGCCCTACTTAAAGTCTTAACACGTCCTTCTTAACATCCTTCAGTGATTTTCTAACACTCTGAATATAAAATCCAAGATCCTTAACCTGACTCCCAAAGTCCTGAACCACCTGGCTTCTCTGCAGCCTCATCCCCAGATATCTTCCAGCCTACCCTCTATAATTCAGCTCTGTTGGCCTTCATTAAATTCCTCAAATGTGTCAAATACTTTCTTACCTCAGGGCCTTTGCACATGCCCTGGAATGTTCCCCAACTCTTCAACTAGCTCCTGCTCAGAAAAGCATTCCTTATCTTCCATCTCCACTCTAGGTCTTGTTACAGTCTACAGGTCTTTATTTTTTCTTCAAAGTAGTTATCATAATTCTTAATAATATAGCACACTACATACCACAGGCACCATAACGGCAAAGACTATTTGATTGAGTTACCTCCATTTCACTCCTTCATTCTCCAGTACCTAGCCCCATGCCTGACACATAACAGATATGTGATGAATCAATATTTGATGAATGAAAATGAGAACAGAATGAATGAGAGACAGGATAGAAGAGAATATACAAAAGGGAAAATAAAAGAAGGAAAGGAGCTAATAAAGATCAGACAAGGAGAGAGAACTGAATAATGTATGACGTGAAGGTGTAAGGAAAAAGGAATGATTTTTCTTCTTATTTTTAATCTTTAATGGCCTACTTAAAATAGTGTAATAATAATAATAAAATAATATTATTAAGCTGCTAAAGCCGTTCTCGCCCTCGTCTTTGACGACAATTACAATTGCCTGCCCCCTCCGCCACATCCTGTACTTCAGAAATAAAACCACAGGGTTATATTCTGACGCCGTAATGAAACAGAGCTCTCTCCTGCCCTGTCCCACTCACAACCTAGCCTGGCCCAGATCCCAAGTTCTCTCCAGGGTGTGAAGGAGAGGGAGCCGCAGCAGGGCAGGAAGCAACAGGCTCCTTCCACTCCCACTCTCAGAAGTGTCATCCTACCTCAGCATACCAGGTTTCATGTAAGGTTAAAACTCAAACAAATTATATGTCAAACCCAGGAGCTTGCCATCCCAGCCGGAGCCGCTAATCGGCTCTAGCTCTTGTGGTTTGGAGCTTTGGGGAAAATTAAAGAACTTTAACACCAGGCTCCTAAAACAGTTTAGTTCTTTAAACCATAACCATATTTTGGACGGCTTGTGGGGAAATGGCCATGAAAGGGGGACACGTGCAACCACTTACTCAGATTTGTTGAGGGCAAGGCTGGTCCAGTATGCTTCGATGGGGGCACTCACTACGGCATCGAAAAGGACTTCCTGTATCAATTCTTTATCACCTGTTGGGAGGGACAGACTTGAGAAGACGGGATTGGCTGGGCCCCAAAAGGGGGCACGAGAGGCATTCGTGGGCTCACTTTGCAGTATCTGCAGGCTACTTTCTCACATGGCGTGTTGTTTTATGCGTTAACCTCCCAACAGCTGAAAATATGAAACAGTTCTGACACCTGATATGGCAGCAATACAGGGGACCCTAAGCATTTGGATGAGGCGATGGTAAATTGAGAGTCTGGGATGTCTAGCACTTCAGGTTTTGCTTTCTCGCTCCAGCTAGTAGTTTATGCTATGGACCAGCATGCCAACTCAAGGACTGGGAGACCAGAAGCCAGCACTCCCCAGAAAATTTGCTCCTTTCATCCCCATTTCTGTCCTCTATCAAAATCTGCAATTCTTCAGGACCCTGATCTCAGCCGGTTGTAAGAAGGAAAAGGGATATGATAATGTAATACCTCCTGGGACTCTGATTTTGCGATTCCATCTGTTTAAGAGTCTTTTTCACTTTAAAGGGAGATATCTGTCCCTATTCAAAGGGACTCTTGACAGAGCTACATGGAAGAGGCTAAGGACTCCGGGGGATATCATGAGTCTAGCAGAGGCATCCTCGAGCTCTCCAATCACTCCACAGAGTGGGGCAACTAATTATCGCCAACAATGGGCCAGTCCTCACCTTGGCTGGTGGCCCAGAAGACAGTGGAGCTTTGCTGTAAAAGCAAAAACTGGATACAACTCATCATCAATAAGATAGTGGATATAGTCACGTCATGGAATACCACATAGTAATTCAAACAGATGCATTAGAGCTAAATGATCAACACAAATAAATCTCAAAGACATAATGAGTGAAAAACAAGCTATAGAATAACATATATAATATTATACTATATATAATATATATTCTACCATATATATAAATTTGAATATACAAAATAATGGTACATACTGCTTATAGATACCTATATATAGTGATAGTATAAAATGCATGGCAGTGATAAACAAATACAGGATGGTAATTCTTTCTGGGAGGGAAATGGGACTGTGCAGGGGTACCCAGGGGCTTCACCATTATCTGTAATGTTTCATTCCTTAAAATGTACCTGAAGCGAATATGGCAAAATATTAAGATATGATAAAGCTGGATGGTAAACATAAATGCTTTTTTATATTATCTCTATACTTTTGCTTTTTAAATATGTTATTCAAAAAGTCAAAGAAAATAAAAAATTGGGCTCATGTGATGTACATCTGATCCTTTCTCTACCAGAGCATATCCCGAAAAGTTAGGCCCTGCCATGAAGATGAGGTTTAGGAGCTGGATAACCTCCTTACACACCTCTCATAAGGCTGCTGTGGTCATTCTATAAGATGACATATATAACGTACTTTTCACATCACTGAATAAGCGACATCTTATTCAGTAGAGGTAGGGGCAGCTGCCATGCTCACTTTTGGGGAATCTCCCTCTTCCCAAACTTTAGCTACTGGAACTAACTGATGTTAGTCCAGGGACTGCTCTTGCACTTGGTGAGCATCAGGCCTGGTGCAGCTCTCTCCCTGCCCCCTTTGCACCAGTCACTGGTCATTTGTGACTCCTTGAGCTCCCTCAGAGGGCACTCCTTGTAGGAGGAGAGGCAGCAGAACATACACCACAAGAGGCACATGTTGCAGGTGATTCCACTCCGGAGAGACCAGGAGACTGACACTATGGCCTTGGGTGAGACGAGTCCTATTCCTAGCCCATGTTTCTCATTTGTAAAATAAGGGGGCAGATATTTACAGTCCCTTCCCAGTTGTAACATTTTCATCCTACTCAAGTGCTTGACTAAATGATTCTGTAGGGGACAAATCCAATGCAAAAGGTCACACTGGGATTGGGGCTTCTACATGACTTTCGGTAACCCATTCTTTCTCCTGCTCCTACAGGAAGCAGACATTTAGCTGGATTTAATGTGACCACTAATCTCTGCCTGAGCAAAGCTTCCCTTGAAAACTGAGAAGTATGGTTCTGAGTTCACACCCCACCACTGCCATGTGCACACTCAATGCATGTTTGAAAGCACACTTACACTGCAGCAGAGGTTCTTTGCCTTTGAGGTAGAGCTTAATAGCTTCTAACTGAGACAGATGACGGTGCTCTGGGTGTAGGTCAGTGTTGCAGTAGGACCTAAGAACATGACATGGCCCAAAATAAGAACAGGTAAGTATCTACAGCATCACTTTCCTTTGCCATTGAACCAGGAGAACTGGGCAAGGAAATACAGACAACTTGAAATTAGAGAATGCAACAAATACCACTGCTGATGGAGGATTGCTTAACTCTTACCATTCGTCTGCCAAGGACACATCAGGATGCTCTAAGTCATGTAGGCCTGGAGATCAAAGAGAAGGGGGTAATGAGTAAGTATCACCTGCGTGGGGCACTGATTCCCCTCATCCTCTCATGTGCTTCAAATGTTCTAGGGCAGGGCCATGGGATGGGTTAAGGGTAGACATCAACCCCAAAGATATCTGCCTGGGAAAAGGGAGTCTGAACCAAGCAAACAAGCTCTCTTTCCAGGTAGAACCCTCTCCTCATTTCCGCCTCACTCGGCCACCACTGCCAACTTCCCTGGCTGTGTCCCAGAAAAGCCTTAACTTCTTGAAGATAAATGATACACCAGTGAGTCCTGGGAGAGAAGTATAGCATGACAGTAGAAACACCGACATTGCAGCCCCATAGAGCCTGAGCTTGGAACGGGGCTAGGCCACTTAACTCCTGTGTGATGTCAGCATGTTACTTTACTTCTCTATGTCAGTCTGTGCAAAACAGAAATAATAACAGTCCCTAACTGATGGGTGGCTGTGAGGGTGAAATTATAGGTTGAATGATAGGAAATTGCCAATAGTCACCTGTTTTTGATCAGCAAAAATTGCTAGCTGTTATAGAGTCCTAAGTAAAAACGAGTCATCAATCTGGAAAGGTAGCTAGGAGAACTGGGGCTTGCAGGGAATTTGGGAGCTTTTATAGAATACTCTAGACCACCCTAACTCTGTGAAATCACTGTCTTTCCTTGTGTCTTCATGTGACTTCATTTTGATAGTTCATCAGCAGACATACACTGCCCAGTGAAGACCTCAGGGAACTCTGATGATGCTTCCAGCCTGTTTTAGGATGCCAGAGTGTTCCCAAATGACCAACAGATCTTACTGCACTCAGGATTCAGTTTCCTCCTCAAATACATGTGTATAAAATAAATAGCAAAATATTAGACCTATCATCACACACTCCTGCTTGATTTTATGGGAAGCAGGGAACAAATTAGATAGAATATCATCATATATGACCCAAGTGGCCATATCCTGGTTCCAACGCCTACTGGTTCAATGATCCTGGGAATGTCACTTCAACTATTTGAGTTATATCAGTTGGAAGATGCAGGAAATAATACCTAACTCAGAGACTCCATGAGAAGGTTAACTGGGACAGCGATTAGTCCCTAGGACAATTCATGCATCCTTGCGTCCATCCATCCTTTCTTCCCTTTCTCTTTCCCTCCCTCCCAACCTTTCTCTCTCTGTCCCTCCCAATCTTCCTTCCTTCTTCCTTTACTTCCTCCTCTTGCATTCTCTCTCCCTCCCTTCCTTCCATATGTTTCTGTGCATCAACTATGTGCCAGGTACTATTTTAGGCCCTGAGAATATAGCAGTGAACAAAACAAAAATCACTGCCTTCATGGTATTTACTTTCTAGTGGCAGAAAAGAGATACATAAATAAAATTAAAATACGTAGCATTTCAGTTAGGGGTGAGGGCTATGAAGGAAAGAGAGAATGGAACAAAGATAGGGAGCTCCAAAAGAGGGAAAGGGATGAGAGAACGTTTCAACTTTCACTACGGTAGCTAGAGAAGCTTTCACTGAGAAAGAGACTTTTGAGCAAAGACCTGAAGGAGGTGAGGTAGAGAGGCATGCAGATAACTGGGAGAGAGTGCTCATGCCAGAAGGAAGAACAAGTGGAAAGGCCCTGAGGTGGGATCTTATCTTCCTGGAATATCAGGTTATTGATGTCAGTTTTATCTATTTTTCTAGTTTCATCCACAAAGCCCTCTCTGGCTATATTTCATAGGACCTATAGATGAGACCCTGAAGGAAAGATCTTTTTTTTTTTTTTGGAGGAAGATTAGTACTGAGCTAACATCTGCTGCCAAACCTGCTCTTTTTGCTGAGGAAGATTGGCCCTGAGCTAACATCCATGCCCATCTTCCTCTACTTTATACGTGGTACGCCTACTACAGCATGGCTTGCCAAGTGGTGCCATGTCTGCACCCAGGATCCGAACCGGCGAACCCCGGGCCGCCAAAGCGGAACGTGCACACGTAACTGCTGCGCCACCAGGTCGGCCCCGAAAGATCTCTGATTGCTTCCACTCTGAGTTCCTAGGGCACCAAGGAAATTTAATTGTTCTCTAATTCTCTCACCTCTGATTTTGGTCCTCTTGACAAAATCACATCTATCGATGATTGATAATGCTGACAATAATGACATAAGCTCTAATTTATTGAACAATTACTATGTACAATATATATAAAAGATACAAATCAAGTGATGAGGAGATTCAGAAGACAAACGATTTCAGCAGGCAGAACTACAGCCCATGTCTTCAACCTCAGTAGCAACTCCTTACATTTTGAGCAAAGTCTACCTGTTCACCATCTTTGTAATAACCAGCATTGGCAAAGCATGTTGAAAATGCCTACATTCTGTGGGGCAGCATTCCTTATAGAAGATCCTACACAATTATGGTTGCCATCCCCCAGAAATTCCTTCCTTCTCAAGAACAGAGCAGAACAATAATCATGATGAGCCTCTCTTCCAGTTAGCCTAAGGCGAAGCAGCTTTCTCAGGCACTGTTACTCAGCAAAGTTGGTAGGATTGTAAGCCCTCTTATTTACAGAGAACTAACAGAGAGGGGAAGACCTGGCCTCATTTGTATGGATAACCAGGCACTCTCCCCCTTGCTGAGGATTCAAATATTTTTTGCATAGTGGTTACAGTGAGCTCTGAAATTCTCTCTCTGTGACCTCTCAGCCTAACAGCTGTGGAACATACAGGGAGATGATAGTGAGTAAAGAAATGATCCAAAAGACAATGCAAAACAACTCTGTGTGTGTGTGTGTGTTGTGTGTGTGCGTGTGTGTGACAGAGAGAGAGAGAGCGAGAAAGAGAGAGAGAAAAGAGGGAGGGGCAGGCCCATGTATTGAGGATTGACTAAGGGAAT
Organism: Equus quagga; assembly: GCF_021613505.1. Taxonomy (NCBI): domain Eukaryota; kingdom Metazoa; phylum Chordata; class Mammalia; order Perissodactyla; family Equidae; genus Equus; species Equus quagga. The sequence continues at coordinate 132,019,390 of NC_060267.1, forward strand.
GGACACATGAAAGGCAAATAATCCATTAATAATCTCTCTTTCAATTGTTCTGACCATGAGTTATTCACTCAGCTTGACCTCAGATGGCTTAGACATGAATTTTCTGGCTTCATGGGCAGTGATATCCACAGATCCACACATGGCTCATACAGCCTGAAAATTCTAGAAGTAAAAACAGTGATCTCTGAGAACACATCTTGTTGGGTATCTTGCCCAAGTCACAATGTTGCCTTTCTCTTGAGTGTCTCTGGGAAGAGAGATCACGTGGTTGATCAGCTCTGCAGGGGGCACACTCTGGGTCCTGCCTAGGTCATGATGACCCGCTTCACTCTCCTTCCTATTCCTTATGATCTCGCAATCACTTGGCAGGCAAAACCAACATCTGTGAAACAATGTATGGAGAGTCAGCAGTGCACCAGAAGGCCATCTTGGAACTTCCCATCTCAGGGACAACCAATCTCTTTGTTCATTCTCCACTACATCATTGGAGTGAGCCACAAGGTGGTCCAGCTTCTGGAAGTTCATCACATTCATTTGTCACCAGCTCTAACCAATTAAAACTGGACTTGTAACTGACCTTCCTGCTCTTAGCCACACTCCCTGGGGACATCCAGAAAGAGCACTGGTCTGGTCTGACTCCTCCTCTGTGGAGATGCTAAGTCTAACACCCAGATTGGGCAAGTGACTTACTCAAGGCCATTTGGGCAGTGGAGCCTTCAGAGGCCAGCCCTACTCTTCCTTGTGAGTTGGAAGCCAGCCCCACCCCTCCCTCTGAGCTGGTGATGCTGGGAAAGGTAACTTCTCTGAGTACTGGGTCGTTGGGAGATGAAAAGGACAGTATGAGTGTGACAGCAGTTTTAAAGTTTAAAGAGCTGTAACAACTGCTACCATTTATTGGGAGTTTAACAGTGCACAGATGCTTTATGAAGACAAGAGGATCTGGGAATCTCAAGGTGCTACTTACTCCTTCTGACCTATGTAAATCATTTAAATGATCACATTTCCCTTTGGACCCAGGCTGCCGTGAAACACGAGTGAAATTTGTGGCTCAACTGTGTAGGAGACTAAGGCTTGCATATCTTTGTTTTCTTTTTTTTTTTTCTGGGCTTGAGTTTTTACACTAATTTGTATTTTTTCTGGTACTGATTTTTATGGATGAGAAGAATATAGTTGGCGGATGATTCCTATGAGTTGCCTCAACAACTCTGTGGATTAAAGCAGAATATAAATAAATGAAATCATAAGGAAGGCCACCACTAGTTGAGGTTCCCATCATTCTGAAACTAGGCAAGTAAGGTGGCACCAAGTGGGAAGCAGTTGAGTCAAACACCCAGAGACCGGGCAGAGGGTTAGACAGATGAGCAAGTGCTTCACTTAACCCATTAGTTGGCTCCGGGCTTTCTTCCCACACTAAAGGATAAGACGGATCGAGGCAGCATCTTACCTTCTTCAATGGTTACATTCCCTCGGAAGAAATATTTCCCATGGCCTCTGGAGAGCGCCACACCTAAACTGTGCAGAGAAACAAAGCAGACCTTGAAATCCACAGCATCGACTGGAATAGACTTGTGGGCTAACTTTTTATTTTCCATTTTCACATTTCCATTTCACGTTCTGTAAACAATTTTTCCAACAGTTTACTTTCAGAACCCCACTGATTATAGTTGGTGTTGGTTTTTCTTAGGTTCAATCAGCTGCTTCAAAGGAATTTCTGATTGGAAATGCCAGCAGCAATTGGCTGCTCTCGTGTGTTTTTAAAGAGGTGTAGCAAACTGCTCACCCATCTAGCAAGTTCTTCTCTTGGACGCCCTCCCAAGGCCCTGTGCCCTGCTCTTCACTACCACCTTATGCGCCCCTGCCCTACATTCAGCCACTGATGGGTCTTTCCAGACCCTAGAGGTTGGGACTAGGGAAAATTAACCCCTTTTCAAGGGCAAACATGCAAACTTCCACTACTACTTGAGCATAGCCACATTATTGTGTTTCGAGCTTCTTTGCCCATTCCTCTCCTTAGTCTAATAGATTTTTCACACTCTCACTGGCTTGACTTAAGGTCCTTTCTGTTTTTGCCTAAAGTAAGAGAGTATGTTTTGAAAAGACAGTCTCTTTATTTGGCAAACCCACTTAGTGGTCATGTGTTCCCTCGATGGCTCTGGTTCCAAATGGAATCCACCCTTGATCCCTGGCAGTATATGACAACAAGGCCACAATTTATTTTTCAGACTAATCTATAGCCAGTAAATTCTTTCTCTCCTTAGCTCTGCGAGGCACCTGTTCAGAAACATGAAGCAGCCCCACTGAAATAACATGTTACGAAAGGTGTTGTAACACTTGGTTAATGGTAGCAGGAGATTATTGAATACCACATATGCATCTGAAAGCAGGCAATGAGGCAAAGCCATTTTTCAGGACTATTACAAAGAGAAATAACAGATTCCAAGGTAGACAAGCACAGAAGGACAGTTCAGAGAAATTTAAATGGAAGCACAACATGTGGGGATGGATATGCCACCTCCAAGTTGGAAGGATTTTTTTTTTGGTCATGGAAATAAAAGGTGAAATGGAACTCACTGGGTAGCAAGTTAGATGGTTAAGGACCCTGGTAACCCTCTGAACTCGCCTCTCCACCCTTAGTTGGAACCCCCCAAGCTTATTTGCTTGATAATGAGATGCAAAGCCATGACAAATTGAGTGAGTTCCCCTAGGTGAGCCTGAACCATCTTCCCCCTTCTGGAAAACAAAAACAAAAGCAGCCTGGGAAAAGCCCCTTCCTCACTCTTTCCAGCCTTTCGGCAGGGTGTTTGGGTATCTTCAGATGATGAGCTCTGAGAGCGTCAGCAGGTTTTGTACAAACACAACTGATGGGTCTGATGGAATGTCCATGTATTATGGTCAGCTCTACCTGAAAGGAGTACCCTTGATGTCTGTATAATAGTAGTCATTTGTCATCACCAAAACCCGTTTCTAGATTGAAAAAAAGTCATAGAGAAAAGAAAACATGGTTAGCCTGCTAGGTGAAGTTTTCAGAAATAAATAAAAATAAATGGACACACTATGATCAGGTTAACAGTACTACATGAATCTTGTTTGAGATAAGTAAAGACAAGAGAAAAATGATCTCAGCGAAAGATATTTATTCCAGATAGAGCTTTCAAAGCTAATTTTTCACAGTGGTTTGTTTTAAATTAAGCAGCAAGAATGTTTGAGAAAAATGTACCCCTTTGTCCACTGTCTTCTTCACCTCCATGGAAAACTTCCCAGTCTTTCGATTCACCATGGCATTTCTCAACTAAAACGATAAAAGGAAATTGGCATTAGTTCTTCTCTGGGTTACCATGTTGTCTGGATGGCTTGCATCCTCCAGCTTGGGAACACATTTGATGGCTTGTGCAAAGCAGAGGTATGACAGGGCTGAGCTGTTTTCCCACCGAATCTGAGGCACTTTTGCAGTGTCTGCATATTGCTTTCAGACCTCTAGAACAGACTTCTGAAGAATAAACATCCAACTGCTGTTGTACAAGAGGAGAGAGGCAAACAACAATAAATAAATGATTTTCAACTTCAATTTGGGGTGCTTGTATAAGCGTCAAGGCGACAATGACAGAAAAGCCTGTGCAATGTTGATGAATCCTGAGAGTCAGCGTACAAACCCTCAGCAACCCGCTAAAACACTCAAAAAGCAAGAATGTCTCCCGGGACAAGTTACATTTTCAAAAAGGGTATTGGTATGTCATGGAGAAATCATTTTTCAAAACATAATCAAGTTAAAGACGTTTTCCTACATAGGAGTTTAAAAAAAAAGGTCAACCATTTGGAAGAAGGGGATCAGCTTTTCATAGCATGAATCATCTTCAAATGCTCTCCGAGAAATCTGGGCCAACTAATGGTCTCGCTGACGCTGACGGGCAGTAACCGGGCAACCTCATATCTGATTTTTGGAGGTCCTGTCTAGGAATTGTGAGCCTTGCTCCCTTCCCCTACCCCTGGCTGACCTCTCCTAATTACCTGTGGCCCTTCCATGAGTTCAGGGAAGGACAGCAGACACAGTGATGAAAGATGTGCTGTCATGGGCACCAATGGGAGATGACGGGAAGGCCATTTAATAGAATAGGAACAAATGCTGACATGCCACAGCCTGTCTGTCGGGAAAGGCTCTTTCCCAGGCCCATGACTTGGTTTTTTTTTTTTTTTTTTCTTATCCTTTCCCCTCTTTTCTCCTTTGAGGAGCTTGAACAAGATCTGGGTGATAGAAAACTGCAACGCTTGCAAGCAACCTAAATTTGATTCGAGGCTGTCTAGATTTGGGTTCACATTCCCATCTTCTGTGAGAGAGAGTAAAAGCATAATTTTTAGCTGGAGGCATGTATAAAATAAAACATATATTTTACTCTAGATATTTTTTAACAACATATAATGGGCATTTCTGGAAATATTTTCCCATTTTAACTTTTGTGGTTTTGGATGGGGAGGGCTGGTCCTAATTAAGTCTACTTTCTAACTTTTAAGAACGGCTCAATTTATCTTTAACATGGTTTTCATTTTTCCTCTTTCTGGTGCCTGCCTAAAGCCATTTGGGACCTTCCCCTCTCACATTCCCCAGGCAAGTCAGAGATTAGGTAAGCCCCTCCATGCCTCCGTGCCACCCCACCCCCAACTCCCAGTAGCACAGAACAATCAGCATGGGGCCTGGGAGGGTCCAAGGCCAGGGTCACTGATGCTTTCTGGAGGCAAATGCTTAGATGATTAGTCTACTCTTTCCCTTTTCTTCAATAAGAATGAAAATAGCTTAGACCTATTGAACACCTACTTGTGAGTCAGGATAGCACGGTAGTTAAGAAGCGACTCTGGAGCCACAGCTTTATGATTGTGGATAAATCACTTACCCTCTCTGTGCCTCAATTTCCTTTTCTGCAAAAGGGAACTAATGACAGTACTCATCTCATGGAACTGTAGTAAGAATTAAATGAGCTAATACTTAGAAGAGTGCCTGGTGCACTCTAAGCATTCAGTCCATATAGCCGCCCTCCATCATCATCACCAGCATTATCATCTTCATTATCATCCTCCTCACTTCTCTTTAATGTCAGACTCCTTTCAATAGCTTAAGGAATCAGGATTCAAACTCGAGCTTGCTTGACACAGATGCCCAAGCTCTAAACCAATATTTTTCAAACTTTTTTGACTGTGAGCCACATGAGAAATACACCTGACGACGACCTCTGACAGCTCCTATTTTAACAGATTTCAGTGCTTTTAATGGCTGCTTGTGAACAATTAAATGGATTTTGTGATCTCCCTCCAACTCCCTGGGTTGAAAACTGCTGCTCTTAACCACCTCTGGGTTGGCACAGACTGAAAAAGAGGCAGCCCAAGGTCAAGAGAAGTGACCCAGGATATCAAGGTTCAAGTTTTACCAATGACACATACCACTGTCCTGTGACCTCTCTGTGGTTCAACTTCTTCGCTCCTTCCATCAAAAGTGTTTCTGAATGAGGACTCCCAGACCCCAGGGATCCTGTCACATGCTGTATAAACTGTCAATCAGATTCTTAGGGAGCTCAGATAGTACTGATAGATACTGTTTACTGAGCTCTTACTATATGTACTAGACACAGATTTTAAAACCCTCAAAATCATCCCATGAGGTAACATTACTATCCTTGTTTTACAGGAGGGGAAACTGAGGCACAAAGTTATGAAACTTACCTAAGGTCACATGGAGTCTCTGCCCCTAGAGCTCATGCTGTTAAGTCTCTTCCCAAATCAGAAGAGAAAACACTTGGACAAATTTAAAGCATTACTATAAAAATAATGTATTGTTATTTCTAGGTTTTTTGTTTAAATCAAAGAGGAAGTTTTAAACTTGACCATGCGACAGTCTGAGGTTTTAGCCCAGTGGGCTCTCCACAAGCTCTAGGTACTGTGCCTGGGACACACAGGAGGGTGGTCTTCTGTCCTCACTGCCAGAGGAGAGAAGGGGGTTTGGGGCTTTGTCAATAGATCGCTGGGTGAGAATACAGCCTGGTGAGGCCGGGGCAGTCTAGAAATGTCACTTTTCCATCTGAGGAGACTGAGGTTTGAGAAGGGGAGCAATTCGCCCCAAATCCTGTGGTAAGTCAGCTGGCAGAGGTGCTGAGAGCAGAGACGAGAGTGGTGGGGAGTAACAACGCTCTCAGTCCGACCCGGGTGGGGAGGGCGTGATTGTGCTGCTCCGAGCTGAATATTCCTTGAACCTGCCACTGCCTGGATTACAGCAATGAGCAACTGGAGAAATGGAAATGGCCTCGCAGAGGAAAATTTCCAGGCAAGTTTTGGTGTGTCCATACGTTAGAATACCATGTAGTCATTAAAAGCATCACATGTGCAGATATTCAACTTAACACAGTCAAAGAAAGGCAAATTAAAACCTCAGTGGGGCCAGCCGATGGCACAGCAGTTAAGTTTGCACGTTTCGCTTCTCAGCAGCCAGAGGTTCACCAGTTCAGATGCCCTGTACGGACATGGCACCGCTTGGCATGCCATGCTGTGGTAGGTGTCCCACATATAAAGTAGAGGAAGATGGGCACGGATGTTAGCTCAGGGCCAGTCTTCCTCAGCAAAAAGAGGAGGATTGGTGGCAGATGTTAGCTCAGGGCTAATCTTCCTCAAAAAAAAAAATCTCAGTGTATACCTTTACTTTTTCTTATGAGATGTCAAAAATCAGCAAATGGGATAATGCAGTGGATAGTAAAGCAGCTTTCACCACAGCATAGTTGGTATAGTCAAGGTTAAATCTCTTCAAGTGGAAAGTAGTCTTCTGGTGACGGTGATCCGGCTCCTTGCTTTCTGGGAGCCGTGCTCCTCCCCCCGGGCCCTACTTGATCCAGGCGCTTGCCCAGAGCCTTCAGTGAATCTGTCCCTCTCCTCTGTGCCCTGAAGCTGAGGCAGCTTTGCTACCCGTTCAAAGCACCCACTTTATCGACAACCATGTGATAGCTGGTGGTCATGCTTCCAGCTCCATGGTGAGCCTGCAGCTCTTCCTCCTGTGTTAGAGCTCACTAGGGGAGCGTTCCCCAGAGATTCATTGATCACCTAAAGTTTCGGGTATAATTATATAATGACAGCTCGTTCTCCTGATGATGGTTCTGCATCCGCATCAGAACGTGAACCTCGCCTGGAAGTGCAGGCAGTATGCCTTCCAGGCCCCTAATGGCAGGCAATCCTAGCTGAGGCAAGAGCTTAAAGGGGAAGGGAGAAGCAGTGGTTAAAAGGTCTGTCATTCCCAAGCAAGCATTCAACCAGAATCTGAAAACAGACTCAGACACAGAGCACCTAGATGACAAAGTCCTCTCTCTCTCGCTGCTTTGGTCTGGGCTTTCCGGTAGGCTGTGCTTAGTCTGGGGACCCAGGGCTCCAGCATGAGCTGTAGAGACACCGAAGCAGGTATAAGGAAGAACAAACTAAATGGCCAAAAGTCTCAGAAAGATGCCCCAGGAGAAGAGGTTGATAGGGTTTTGGAAAGAAAAGACTCAAAATTTTTACCAGTCTTTCCAGTAAGAGGAAACGTGAGTTGACGACAGGGCAGTGGAAAAGGGGCTCACACTGCAGCAGAAGGGGCTTCAGCTGGACTCGAGGCAGCATCGGATGGGCCAGTATTCGCAACAACACCCCATGGCAAGCATTTGTTTAGCAGCTGTGTGCAAGGCCTTCCCCATCTTTTCTGCACCCCTCAGGGGAAGATAACACACATAGGGTGGGGCACTGACAAAGTCTTCCGTGGCTCTTTCTATGGCAAATCAAAGTGGTTAAGAGCTCTGGGGCCAGACTGCCTGGGTTGGAATCTACACTGTGTGCCTGTGGACCATTACAGCAATTCTCTGCCTCAATTTCCTCACCTGTAAAATGAGAATAGAAATAACACCTACTTTGTAGGATTGTTGTGATGAATAAACAAGTTGGTTCATATATAGCACTTAGAACAGCGCTGGCATATAGGAGGGGTCAATATACGGTAGTTATTATTATTTATATTAGTTTTTTTCTGTTTATAGAAATGATCATGTTCAGGGTGGAGAGTTTGAGAATGACTAAAAGATAATAGGAATAACAGGAAAATCATCCTTAATTCCTTCAGCCATCTCTGAGAATTTATTACCAAAGGATAAACACCATTTTTAAAGATATTTTTTCATTCCCAGAGGTGATCAACACCAGTAATTCAGACGGGGCTATGCATGTCTCAGGGTCCCCTCCTATCTCACGGGTCCCCCAAAGTTCTGTCCTACTCATTGTATTGTTGAAGTGATGACTAAGTCACCCTGGAGCATGGGCCAGAAGTCCCACTCATCCTCCTCTAAGTGGTTTTAAATTTTTCTTTCTTTTTTAAATTTAAATTTTATACACTCTATTTTGCATGTGTTTTAATAGTATATATGACCTCACATCCTTTTTGGAAGTACACAGTGTCTATGTGATAAATGTGGTCATTAAATTCAACAAGAGCCTGGTTGTCTAGAGAAGCGGGATGCTCCTTCTAAGAAGTTCTCTGTGGCTGGGAAGACTCATGCTGCTTCTTTCTCAGTGGGCTCTGCTTGTATGGTTTTTCCCAGATCTTGACCTAAAGTCTGCCCTCTGCTACTTACATGCAAACCCCAATGGTGGACCTAGGGGCATGTGGGATCTTATGTAGACTTCACAAAGATGGAATTATGGATTCCAGAATTCTCCAATCACTGGAGTGCAAATTCCCAGGAGAGAAATGGTGGCTTGGGTTTTCCCAGTCAAACACATGGGTAGTGAAGGAATTCACGTTTCAAGGGTACCATCCTCCCAGGGAGACAAGAGACTCAAACCAAAGAGACAAGCAGAAACCAATTTGCGCAGAGTAAGAGCATTGAATTTGCTGGAGATATGGGAACTCTAAAGGTGGACACTCAGAACCCAGACCTGTGAGTCAGATGGTGAAGATCCTGCGCACAAGGCTGGGACTCTGACGCTCTGCAGCTCCGATGAGAAAGAAACATAGGGCAAGGAAACAAAAAGGGTTTTCCAAACCATTACTAGTAAAAGGACATATCAGCTCACTGAAAATTAACTGGGACACAGGTGATGACTAGAGTGAGCTGAGTAATAAATCTCTTCAAGTAACATGCAAAGGAGCAGTGTCAGCTTAGCTTTAGCTGGCAGAAGGCATGCTTCCTGGATGTGGGGACTCTGAAGTAGGAATGAGCATAAACTAGTTTGCCTTCCATGTTAATGAAAGTGGAAAAGATGAAGGGATAGAGAAGCACATGGACGACAAGGTTCAAGCCTTCTAGGAAAGAGGACAAAAAGGTGCAGTGAAGTCAAAGTAAAACAACTGATAAAGTGAAGAGAAAAGAAAACAATGGATTGCACCCTTCAAAGATTCATGAGACAATTTAGCAACTGTAAGTCTACGGGACATTCATCATGAGAAGGTCACCTGAAGAGTGACGATGATGAGAATAGTACTAAACAGAGCTACCACTCATAGAGTGCTGGCGGCTGTGTCCATACAACGATGTAGGCATTTTTATATCTTTCAATATATTAACATCTTTAATATCCACAACAGCTCTATGAGGTGGTAGGTACTATTACCATCATACTCATACTGGGAAAAAAAGAAAACCAAAATTGAGGTGCAGAGAGGATAAATGCTTGTCTGAGACCAACCGCCTGCCAACAGCAGTGGTAGGATTCGAACCCAAGCCCCTCACAACTGAGCTAACCTGCTTCATGGAATGAGCAGGTTGAGAAGGCAGCACGTAAACATTAGGTGCAGTACGATCAAAAGAACCTGACATGAATCCTGATGACAATGTTTAAAGAACAAAAAGCTATAAAACTCTACCAGGTCACTGACCTGACACGATGTTGAGCCACTGGCACCTGGGGAAAGAGTGTAGATGAGGAAGGAGCCTTTTATCAACCAGTAAAGCTATTTTGTCTGAAGTTGGGTTTAAAAAGACTTAGCACAGATGAAGAAGAAAACAGGTTAAATTTCTAAAACAGATATGACTTTTGCATTTTATAGGTAAGGAAGAAAATCAGAGATTGATGCTAGCTGAGACGTCCAAGGAGCAGAGGATGTGAAGACAGCAAAAGGAGCTGCGATGCTGGCCACACTTCCGGAAGGTACGAGAACCCAGCCAGGGGATTTCAAATGGTTCCCCTCAACACCCCTTTGGAAAGCTGGACAGAGTGATGGACGGAAACAATGCTGACTCAAGAATGAAACTTAAGAAAGAGCCCCGGACAAATCAGGGCGGGTGCGGGCAGAGAAACGTGGCTTTGGCACGGAGACACCATAGAGAAAGCAAGGCATAAGGATCCAGACAGGAACACCTGGGAAGTTACGATTTAATTAAGGACAGTCGGCCTGGATTCACACAAAGGCAGCCGTGTCTAACAAATCTGATTTATTGAGGAAGTAACAAGAAGACTGACGGGGTTAAGTCGAGGGCATAAGGAAAGCTTTTGATACAGTACCGAAGGCTGAATCTGTGTGGGAAAGCAGCATGTGTGCTGTTGCAGTGTGGCCAGTGAATGAGGAAAGGCTGGGACTGCAACCACCAGGAGGAAAGTAGACCTGCAAAGCTCTGGGCTGCTCTCTGAAAAGAGCTGTGCCCATGATGTCCTAACTGGTGAATTCTGGCCCTGACTTTGCAGCAGACGGAGCTGCCTGGCCAGACTCCCCTGAGATTGGCAGGTCCCATCAATTGAGGAGAAGTCTGGATTAATGTGCTCCAGAAGGGACCAGAGCCCAGCAGGGGATGGTTTTAGCAGACTGTGCAAAGCAGGCAGGGTGGCTGGCCTGTCTGCAACTCGTGCGACCAGCGGGAGAGTTATAAAACTGCAAACTCGGTAAAAGGGCCCATTGTCTCCACGTCTCTCTGGTGGCCAGGTGGGCCTCTTGGCCGGCTCCTGGGGCAGCCTCCCAGTACAGAAGTGGGTACAATGGAGCTCCTTCCTCACCAGGCTTGAAAACAAATCACTTACCACGTCATCTCGGTCTTCCCACTCCACCTCAGAGAGGTCAACGCTGCTATAGTTGGGTTTCCTTCGCTTTTTTCCTTCTTCGTACTAGCAGGGGGAAGAGAAACAGAAAGAAAAGATTTCCATGAGAACATCAGCCAGGGCAACTTTTCGCCTTTCAAGTCCTGTTTCGAGGAGGAGGGCTGTGGGTGGAGGGGTATCAGTGAGAAGCCCAGCAGGTGGCAGTCCCAGGGGTTTTAAAGGCAGGAAAGCAGAGGCCAGATGCCTATAAACATTTGCTCTGAGCTGGGGCAATACACAAGTCAACTTTTGCTTGATATGAATTTACCTAGCGGACTCCCTGCCTCTCAAGATGCCAGATGCAAAGCAAAGTTTTCCCCTCCTTGGATGGTATGTGTGTGAGATAGGGGAGGCCCTTCTCCACTCCAAAGCTTTTAAAACCCCCTTCATGACACAGGAAAGGGCGTCTTAGACATACGTTTACCAAAAATCTAGTCATATTGCAGACACACAGAACCTCTTACTTGCTGTCGCACTGGCCACAGCGGTACTGAGCTATGCACGGCCACTTTACCCAGAGTAGATGTGGGTATTGGGAATCACTGCCAGATTTAATGGCCATTAGGGCATTTCTCTGGGAAAGCTGATGAGTGCATTAATAAGTGGGGAAGTGGTTTTTGTTTCTTCCCCCTAAATCACTGGTGTTAGTCACCCTGCAAGCCTACCATTTTATCCACCAGACGTTCCTGCGTCTCAGGCCCCTTACTCTTGGTTGTAGGGGTGTTTATAATGTAGGAAAGTCTGCCCTCTACTGCAGGCTAAGGATAAGCAACCCCCTCACAAGTTCAGAAGATATGGCTAATGGTATATTGGAAAAAATATCTGTGTATGTAGAGTTGTTTTATTTTTTACTTTGGTCTCTAAATTGGTCATCTTTTGATTTAATTGGTAAGATTCTAAGTAAGATGCAGCGTCACTCTAAGTGTTTTAAGACCCCAAAACCACAGGTTACCATTTTGGACACTGCTTGGCTACTTTGGAGACAGGTGCTAGAGGAACACCAGGCATAAAGGAGAAAATCAGTGTTGATATACTGAACCAAGCAAGTCTGAACTGGACCCCAGTGGAATCCACGGGAGAGAGCCCAGCCAGCGGGTCCTGTGGGGCCAAACAGGGCCAGGTGGTTTTCCTCCCCGTCAGCTGCATTTCAGGAATCTTGAGGCATTTCTGGAGAGCGCCCACCCCCACCACCCAGGAAGGCCGCCTCTCCTCCAAGGGACAGTGGACTCTGACCACCCTGGTCAACCGTGTTTCCACTCCCTCCTCTCAGGTTTCCAATTAACAGACATTCACGGTCAGTTTTACGACATCAGATCCACTCCAGATGAAGAGGAAGGGAAGTGGTTCCCTCAGAAGCCGCTGTAAACGATAGCAGATTCGCAGTTGGATACTGTTATGGAAAGTTCCGTGTGTACAGGGAAGCTCTGGCCCTCACAAGAGCCAGGCTGGGGGTGCTGAGCCGGAGGAACAGGAACGAGGTCAGCAGGGTTGTCACCCTCAACTCTCACTGTGAGGAGGGCGTGATGGGGGAGAGGGCATACAATGCTAAGACTCAAGACTGTCCCCCTGAGGAGCTGGAGTCAGACGTTCTTGGACTTCGGTTCCCTACGCTAATGGCCCCCAAGTCCCATTTTAGTAAGAACCATCACTGAGAGCCACTAGGCCCCCAGAAGTTCAAGCAGCCCAGCTTCTGACCATTAAAGGCAGAACTTTCACAACTTCCTGGGTAGCCTAGGTCTAACGTGTTTTTTTGGGGAAAGTTCTTCCTTTGGTCACTTCAGAATGCTCCTTTATTCACATATTCAACATACATTTATTGAACATCTAGTAAGGACAAGGTACTAAGGATATGAATAAAGTCAATTAAACAGCACTTCATTCTTTCCCAAGGGCTTGCTTGCAGTTTATCACCGTCAATTCTGCCTCTCTTAGGTCAATTTATTGCCCATCCCGCATATGGGAAAATAGGTTCTAACAAGTTAAATAAGACCGTAGAGCCAGTATGGGGGAGGTCACCCCACCTACCACGAGCCCCAGACCAAACTTTCATGTAAGCCTCGTGTTATTTCAACCACTGCTAATGAAATTTAAAAAGACCCCCAAGGTCCAGAGCCCCAAATGTTGCTTCATCCTCAGAAAATGTGTCCACTTGTCCTTGTTAGAAGAGGAGAGCACAGTGGTCCTGCCACTTACTGGGCATGTGACTCTGAGCGAGGTACCCAGCTGCTCCAAGCTTCCTTTTTTTCATTTTCAAAATGGAAAAAACAACAGTACCTCCATAGCAGAAGTAGGTTGAGAGGATTAAATAGATAATATATATAAAATGGCAAACACATTCCCAGCCATGGAATAAACCTTTAATATGTAGCTAGCATGATTCCTGAGAGCCGTGACCTTCTTGGCAAAGACACAGGCTCACTGTATACAGTTGGCTACTATCCCATTTCCATGAAATGAAGGAGATCCATTCAATAATTTTGGCTGGTCACCATTCTGCAAACCATAGGTAGGCAGGAGATGTTTGTTAAAGATGATGGTGTCAGACAGTCATATTCATATGCCTCCTCCTGATGTGTATCTTACACACCAAAAGTTGTATACTAAATACCAAGGTGGGACTTACGACTCTTCTGGCAGAAAAATGTACGCTTATGCTAAAGAGCCCAAGTCCTTCTAGACAGTATCTGGCAAAAGTGGAATCTACAGCGAACCCTTGACTTCTAACCATTCCTAGATGCCTTTCTTCATTTTTTTTTTATAACCACTCAAGAAGTTCCATACATTGCACTAATAGTATTCAAAAAACTTGGAGAGATTAGAGAGAGAGGGGAAGAAAGACTTGCCAGCATACTGGTCCATACGCCACCATATTCCAGCAAGTCTCTGTAATTTAATTTCATTGAAAGAAACAGATGGGGCTGGGGATAGTCCCCATGGAAATCCATTTTAGGAATGCCTGCCCACAAGGTCTGCTTAACCAGGTATGTGAAATAGGTCTGAAACACTTTCCATTTGGGTCTTTATTAATGAGTGAGCTCCTTTAGGACATAAACAGTGATGTCGCAGAGTGATCGTTTTGAGTGAGAAAAGGAAAAGTCGGTGGGCTGTAATGTAGTAGAGCAGGTCGGGAGCCATGAGTAAATTCCAGCGTAATAACCCTAAATCCACCTTTATCATTTTTCCCATTAAGAAAGCATATTAGAAGCCTGAAGAATAGACCTCCATTGGAAGACACCAGTGCTGTGAACTGCCGCCATCCATCCCCCATATTTTGCAGAGTAATCACCTTGGTTTTCCTATAGGAACCCCTTGGATCCCACCTGGAGTAAATATAGTTCTAGTGAAGGCAAGACCATCCTGGTTCAGAGGTAGGCAAGTGATCTGAGGGTGTGAGGGAGAGCCACATCTCTCGAGGACACAGAGACTGGTTCAGGGCTGGGGACATAACTCATGCCAACCCAAATGAGACTCAATTTGTGATGTTTTCCTGGATCTATCCAGAAAAAGGAGCTCTCCATCTATTAGTATCACTAAGGTGGTAGGATGTGCACTTGAGCTCCTCACAGCCATGTCTGTCATTACTTGGAGAAAGCCCTCCTTTGAATGAAGCCAGTACAGAGAAAGCAAAGACACGAAGAGAGCCTTGAAAACATCATGTGCATGCCTGGATCAAGCTGTGCCTGAAAACCTTTATACCCTACCAACACATTCTCTCCCTATTACCCCCTTACCCTTTTTTCAGATATTTTTAAAAGCCGGCTTGGGTTTCAAGCATAAGTAGTCAGAGTTCCGACTTGGATAAATTGAGTGTCTTTATTTTTTTTTTTCTTTTTAAATGAACCACTTTTAAAATACATTTTAAGTGGAGTGTTCACAAACTTTGATACTTTAATGATTATTTAGGAACATGTGATTTGCAGAATACCTCACTGCTAATCAGGACAGACACTATATTTGAGAGTGGCTGCTCCCCTGTACCTGCTTTCCCCCTGAGAAGACATATGTGTGGCCACAGCATAAGACAGTGACGGAAAAAGAACCAAACTCTCGGATCTCTGACTCCCAGGCCAGATCTCCCCTCTGCCCGGTGGGATTTGGCCTGGGCTGAATCCCAGGTCCACCGGCCCCACTCCTTCTTTGCCTGCGTGAGGATCTCGTTCCTGGGGCTGAGGCATCGGATATGGCATTTGTTAGTGTATCTATAAACTGTAACTTCCTTTGAAAATGTGATTAACGAATTGCAAACGGTTTCCAAAGGTTTATAAACAGATACTTTCAGAGCCACGGGTAGGTTTGTAGTTTTTGGTGCCTGTTTTATGAAAAAAATATGTGGGGGAGAATTTAATAAGGAAAGATATTCTGTGCTATGAAATACTTTGAGGTGGAGTTTCAAATAAAGGCCAGATGTGGTGAACACACAAACCAGCCTGTGGCCTAGGAGGATGGGACAAGGAGGGCACCCATCTGAGGAGCCAGAATCTCCCCGGCGTGTTTAACCGTCTAGGTGTGAGTGCCCTTCTGCATTCCTGCAGACTGACTTCAGAAGCACAGTGCGATGAGCTAAGGTGATGGCCCCATTCGTGTTGGTTTGAAAAAAACAAAAAAAGCCTTTGCTTTTTCTGTGTTCATTTGGGAAGGGCCAGAGGAAATCAACTACACACATCCATGCAGCCTCAGTGAAACAAATATCGTGTATGCTAATAATTGATAAACTGTACGTGCTGCTCCATGCTGCCAACAGGAAGGAAGGAGACGGGGGAGGAGGACCAGAGTTGAAGAGGAAGAAACCTTGCCCAAAGCTAATGCCATCTGGAGAAGGGGTGTGGCCAAGTGCTGAGAGCCAGCCATTGTCTGTGCAGATGTTTCTCTGCCGAGGCAGCCACGGTCCTCAGCTGGTGAACACCTTTGCCACCTCCTCTGAGGCCCTGAGTCTCCTCTTGTCTCAGACGCTGCAGTTGCCGTTTCAGGAGAAGGAAAGAAGGCATATCTTCTCTCCTCCATGTGCAAGAGGGTAGGGCCTAATGGCCACCAGGCACTTCATTGCTTCACTCCTTCGTCCATTCCTTCCCTTATTTGTTCATTTGTTCACCCACATATCCAAAAATACTGTTGGACTCTGCATATTTATCAGGCCCTGAGCCGGGCCCAGGTGAGCCCTGGGAAAGCATGGAGAAGCTGTCTGAGGAAGATAATCTCACATCCTCAAGTTGCAGATCACGATTAACCACCAGTCAATCAGGCCAGTTAGGAGAGCAATGAAAAGCCAAGACCTGAGTCAGACTCGGGTGCTAACCGGGCCTCCACCTACAGGCTGTGTGCTCCTGGGCTAGTGTGCATTTCTCAGAGCCCATGTTCTTCAGCTGTAGGATGCAGGTAACAGCATTCAGCTCACAGGGCGGTGGTGAGAAGCAGACGGGTACAAATACGGTTGAGCACAGAGGGTGTCCTGACAAACAGGTCTTGAGAACATGCCCACTTGGCTGGCACTAATAAGCGCTGATGTCATTGCTGACTTACGAGATATGGCAGCCCCCGCCTCACTAAGCTCATCCCTAGAGAGCACATTCATAGGATAAAATGGTTCTTATACCATGATTATTTATTAAGATTTGTATTCCTCTAAAGAGGCAGTTCAACCTGGCATGGTGGCCCATTCTTCTCAAGCTCAAAGGGAAGGGTCTCAAGCAAGGATATCGTCCCAAGGCCAGGTGGCCGAAGGGCCTGTGACAGAGTGTTGGTCTCTTCCCCCAGAATTTGCAAATCAGAGTCTCTGACTGTCACAGCACGTCCAGCGTCAGAGAAGGTGGCCCTTGGGAAAGGGAATCCCAGTGGTCTGCACTAGCCACTGCTCTCCGGGCTACAATCTAAATGATTTAAACAGTTGCTGTTTTCTAAGTTTCTTCCCCCTCCCTGATTATCCATGTAACAACTGCTCATTGTAGAAAATTTGGAGAATAATGAAAAGTGTGAGAAATGAAAAAAACATTGCCCTCACCACCATAATACAGGGATCACCACCCGACATTCTGCTCTTTCCAGAAGGGTAAGTACTTTGAAGCAGTTACTGTTTTCAGTTTTCTAAATTCATTGTTTCTCCAACAAGGAATTTATAAAATGTAGCAACCAATCTGTTCTTCTTTTCCAAGTGACTGCCTTTAGCCAAAAAAAAAAAAAAAAAAAAAAAGCAACGATTTTTCTGCAGGCCAGCTCCCCTCTCACCTCCTGTCATTCCTCGTGAAGAGGGAATGTTGCTTGTGCCAAGCACTGTGCTAAACACTGTGCATATCTCCTTTAACTTTCACAACTCCAAAGGAGGGATAATCGCTTCCCAGATGGGAAAATGCTGAGCACAGAGATGTAGGTCACTTGCTGACATGGCTAATAGGCAGTGGAATCCAGATTCAAACCCAGCTCTGCTGGGTTTCTGAGCCTCTGATCTTCACCACCCTCTGCACTGCCTCCCTTGAGGCGGTCTCCTCACTAACTCAGGTCCTCAACTCAGACAGCAGCTGCCGATGGAACCGCACCTAGCAGGCATATTAATGGTCGCAGAACCACACCGGAAGTCAACTCACCAGCCATTAACAGCCAACTCATTCAGACTGCCCTAAAACTGGCCTTGATGGCCAGGGATGCGAGAATCTCAGTTTTAGATTAAGAACAATGACAGTACACTGAGCAAGAGCCGTGAGCTGAGTATCATGCCGCATGCCCAATATATATTACTGTATTTATGCAATGCCCACTAACCAATATCTGACTCGGGGCCTCAGAGAAGCCTTATAGTACCTGATGCTATCATTATAGCTGGGCTTTCCATCAAAATTTTGCTGGCCCCTTCAGTTGAGTGACCCCACAACAGCCCAGACTTTTCTAGATAAAATACATGACTGGATGACATAGACATTATGCCAAGAGAGAAATTCCGATGAGCCTCTATTCGGAGATGAAATCCTCATGTTCATGGGAAGATGAGAAGCCCAGATGCCCTGGAGGGAAACAGGACAGTGAGGGTGTGTCCAAAAGCAGCCTGAAGGTGGGAGAGAGGCAACAGGGCATGTCAAGACAACAAGCCTTTTCCTTTTTCTAAAAGGTACCGTGCTCTTATTAATTAATGTTTTTAAGTCTCTCAAAGATGAAAAGTTCTATGTGCTCTCTTGGTGTGATTACAAAATCCTTTTGATCACTGTAAAACTAAATAGCTTTGGTATTTTTTAAAAAAACAACAATTAACAAGCTGCTTTGAAAACCCAAATGACCTTTATCTTCATCAGTGTCCTCTGAGTCTCCATGAGTCACACACGTTGTGTGGGGAGGAGGTGGCCTGGCCCCACCAGGGATTTTGTAGGTCAAATTCGGCTTCCTACATGTGGCTGGATTTGAATTCCCGTTCTCAAAAAGCTAGTCTGTCTTGTAATAGCAAACTCGTCATAAAAATGAAAATTTTGCTGAATGGTAGGAGGAAGTTTTTGTGCCAGCAAAGGGATAGGAACAAGGGACTGTAATAGCAGGGAGGAGAGTGGTATCCCCAGGCCAGCTGACTCAGGTGATGCTGAGAGAAGACTCTCTCTTAGCAGAGAAGAAAGAAGAAAGTACACAGATGCTACATACAGAACACAGATGCATGCGGGCACCTGAGAGGCAGCTGCTCTGATAGATTAGAACACTTGGAGACAAAAATCCTCTCTGAAGTTTCCTGGGCAAAAGTCAGATGCAAAACAGCCTCTAGAATGAATTTCAAAGTTTCAAATAGTTGCCAAGAGTTCTTGAGCACAGACATGTGCCATTTTGCAAAGTCCATTTCATGTAAAGACTTCAGATACCACTGAGTTGTTAGCAGAAAATGTCTAGGGTAAACAGAGGACATCTATAATTTGAGGGTGGTACATCTGTGACATCAGACAAGCAACAGTTTTTGAATTTACAGAAACTTACTTGGCATCATTCCTTTGAAAAATTAACTATGTGCAACCGGTCAGACGGTTCTGCACATGGGGTACAATTACGTACCACAAATTGATACCAGTTTTGAAACTGCAGAGATAATGAACTTCCTTCTTCACTCAAGTGAAGTCAGAAATTAGTATCAATCAACACTGTAACAAAACATGTTAGCCTTCAAATGATGCTGCAGCTAATCGTTCACTGGGGGTGAGTTCTCTGTGGTGCTGATTTTTCTCCTGCAGTCGGTAACATTCCCAATGCCTCTCCCCAGCTCAGTCACTGGGGAAAGGACTCTAGTCTCACTGTCTCAGCTTGGAGGGATGGTGGTCAGAACAGAGAGACCTCTCAACTTCAAGGTTTTTGTGCTAAATGACAGTAAGGACAGGAAGCTGGCAATGAATTTGCAAGTGAAATAAACAGAGGGATGCAGAGGGAAAGGAATCGCTCCTTCCAAGCCAGCTGCCATTACCCTCGACTCTGGTATATGCTTGTAATAGTATCACCCTGTGTCACTGCTGAGCCTTCGTCAGGTGTGCAGGTATGAGCATGTGTGTGTGTGCAATTTTATTTAGGGGGCTGCTTGGCATGATAGCCTTATTTTGTTTCACTTTTTCTGCTAAAATTTTTTTTTTAGATTTTATTTTTTTCCTTTTTCTCCCCAAAGCCCCCTGGTACATAGTTGTATATTCTTAGTTGTGGGTCCTTCTAGTTGTGGCATGTGGGATGCCGCCTCAGCATGGCCTGATGAGTGGTGCCATGTCCGTGCCCAGGATTTGAACCGACGAAACACTGGGCCACCTGCAACGGAGCGCGCGAACTTAACCACTCGGCCACGGGGCCAGCCCCTCTGCTAAAATTTTTAACGATAATTGTGGAGGAGGAGAAGACGTGAAGGATCCATCTTTGTGGCCACATCTTCCACGAAAGCTTCCCTGATCCTTCCAGCTTGAGTCCCTCTCCCTTCGGGGTGGCCCTTTTCTGCCTCTCCCTGAGGACACAGGGCTTTGCAGCATAAACATGCATGTGGTCATCTGCTCAACCCCTCTTCTCTCTGCCCTAGCCATCTCTTGACCACCAAACTGAACAGGTTCTCATTCATCATTGGTCCATCCAGACCTCTGAACTGGTGACCTGGCAAAGGCAATATGTTTATTTTTTATTTTTTTTGCTTGTGATTCTCAATTATATTGATATATCTTTTTTAAAAAATGTTTCTGGATGCATGCCGGTCTGCACAAGCCCAAGAGACTTCTGATGTCACTTATGACTCACAGGAAAACCAAAGTTCCCCTGCAAGGCTGACTGAGTCCTCTGGGTCTTATATTGGTCTGTGATCATGAAGATGTGGGCAGAGGCTGGAACAGTCTAGTATAATCAGGGAAAGAGTCCAGTGGGAAGGCAATCAGGACTCATCAAACCACCACATGTATTGCTTCTACCTTCCAAGTGTCTCTTGAAATGAATCACCTCTCTCCATCCCTCTTGCCACCGACTTAGTGTCAGCCACCATGATACCTCTCCCCTTGATGAGCGAGAGCGTCTCCCAAGCATCTCCCCTGGACTCTACCCCACCAACCCATCCTCCAGGGTCCAGCCAGGGAGATTCTTCTGCAACCTAAATCAGGTCATGTCACTGCTCGGCCTGGAATCCTTGTGGCTTCTCATGCCCTGGAGTATAACAATGTTTCAGAATGCCACGAGTCCCCATCACTGTGCCTTTGCTGGCTCTTCCGGCCTCTCTCTCACCACTTCCTGCCTCTTGCCATATTCCCCAGCTAGTCTGAGCTGGCTGCTAAAAATGTCATGATTAGGGGCCATCCTGGTGGCGCAGTGGTTAAGTGTGCACATTCCGCTTCGGTGGCCCAGGGTTCGCCGGTTTGGATTCCGGGTGCGGATATGGCACTGCTTGTCAAGCCATGTTGTGGTAGGCATCCCACATATAAAGCAGAGGAAGATGGGCACGGATGTTAGCTCACGGCCAGTCTTCCTCAGCAAAAAGAGGAGGATTGGTGGCAGATGTTAGCTCAGGGCTAATCTTCCTCAAAAAAAAAAAAAAAGTCATGATCATTTTTGCCTTCAGGCCTCTGCACATGCCACTCCATCTGCACCCTTCACCTCAACCCAGAGTCAAGTGGCCTCTCAGGACTTGGAGGAGACATCAGCTCCTCTGGGGAGTCTGTGCTGGCCTGTCCTGCATCAGCTCAGGTCCTTCCTGTATTCTCCTCTGCCTCCTGTGGCAGCTCCATCTCCACACCCATCACACTGTACAGGAAACTAGTTTCTTACTTGCCCATCTCCCCCACCAGGGCCCAAGCATCTTTGGGAAAGAGGCTATTTCTTTCCCAAATAGAACCTGCAGTGCCTAGGAGAGTACTTGGCAAAGAGTAGGTTCTCCGTGAATATGTGACGGACGAGTGAACAGAGTGGATGGACAAATTCAGACATGTAGTCACTCCATAAACATGAGCAGAACACTTACTACACACCTGGCCCATTCTAGGCATTTTGTGAACATGAACTCATTTAATCCTCACACCAATCCCATGCAGTAGGCACTATTTTTGTCCTCATTTTTCAGTGGAGGAAACTGAGGCCGGGGAGGTTGAGGAACTTGTCGAAGGTCACACAGCCGATAGTAACAGAGCTGAGGGTGACCCCAGACGTCTGGCCTCAGAACCTGCTCTGCTCCGTGGAGAAACGTGTGCTGGTGAGCCTCCCCTGAGTGCACCTGAGGTTGCTGCCAGGTGCCTGCCTGGGACGTGTCCTGGGAGGGCACAGGAAGGGGATGATGGCAAGGTGCCTGTGGTTGTCATCAACCAGCTCCCTATAATTCCACACTGAGCAGAGCTGAGCTTCAAATGATCAACTCTGAAAGGAACCTTTCCATTGAATATATATGAATGTACTATTTATATTAGTATTTGAGCCTGGATGAAATAAGCTTCATTCAAGGGGCATCCAACCCGCATTCCTTTCAACCTGCTGCAGTGCTGGGAGTCAAGAAGTGCCTGTACCTGTCCCAGTTACTCCCAGACCCTCTTCCTGGAGTGTAGCTACAAACGTAGGAAATCCAGGCAGTCCTTTTTCAAGAAGTGGGCATGTGGGATAATTAGTATATTTTAACTGATTCTAATACCCAGGATACATTTCTGAAATCCCTCTATTTCTTCACTGGGGAGAGGGAACAATATTCTGTAATGCCTGTCAGCTTCAAAATGTTCCAGATAAACCCTCCATCTGATTTTTTCTCCTCTTTCATCTGTTCATTCTTCTCATCCCCAAGAAATTAAGCTTAGCTCACTGGGCAATCCTTTGTGCTTGGGCACAATTCTGCCAAGCAGAGCCCCTGGCTCAGTTTAAATCTGCCTTGAGTATTCCTTAGCAGAGAGGTCCTTGGGCTCTTGATTTAATGTGGAGTGTGTGTGTGTCTTCCTCCCAGATGACGTTCTAGATTTGTCTCCCACAGAGTCTGGCCACAGCTCTGCTTGGGGTGAATTGTGGGCCTCTATCTGTTGGACTTTGGTTTTGTAGTCATTGGGTCCAAAAAGAAGCCATTGTGGCAATGATAATTGTCCCCTTGACTTGCTCCTCAGGAGGTCTCCTCCCTTCCAGAGAGAGACAGGCACAGACGGCATCAAATTTCAGACTTGAACCCAGAGCTCCGGGGTTGGGGCTGGCAGGCCAGCCTGTCATTTGGAATTTCTGGCCCCGGCCAGCTGGTGCATAAAAATGCTCAATCCTGCAAAATCCAAAGAAATACCAGCTATTAGGTGGCATTGTATCATGTCATCTATTGAGGCGGCCGGGTCACTGGAGCAAGGACAGGAGTGGACCCCATCCCAGGGAGAAAGGGGCAAGTGAGGTTGAGAATTTCTAGCAAAAGTCCTGCCTGGCTTAGCCAAACTGCTCTCTTGCCTCTATTCCAAAGGTACTAATGTTTCCCTTTGCCCTGCAAACACCCTCAGAGAATGTGGAAATGGCACCTGGGAGGTTCTTTCACAAACATTCTGTGCTTGTCATAGAATTATGAAAGTTGAAAGAAGAGCTTATGGTTCAGGCACCTCCACCATGAAGTGCAATGGTCAGTTCAGGGGTGTGGTGGGGATTAAAGCATTGTGCCAAAAAGCCTACAGTCTCAACCTTTTTATTTGCATTCTTTGGTCTTATCATTTAGGATTATGTAAAAATGACAGCTGCTTATAATTATTTGGAGGTTGGAGCTGCAATAATTAAAAACATCTGCCTTTATCTTACCGCTACCAGACTTAACCCCGTGAGGCTGGGTCTACTGAACTTCAAAGAGGGAAGTAAGAAATAAAAGAAAACTCCACACATTACTAACAAATTTCTAGTGATTCATTTAAATGTATAACCAGTTATTCCAACAGCCTTAAAACCTTTAATTATCTTTTAAATATATATAATTTGGGACTGCTAATTAGATAGCAATTTAATGCTCTCATGGGGATTCGGATGCACTGTCTTTCTAAAATATAAACTCCCGAGGAATAATCATTGGCATTCAAATGATTGAATTCTTCAGTTATTCAAATGAGGGTGGGCATTGACACTGTTGGAATCGTTTGAATATTCTGCTGTCAACCCCAGCTGTAGGTTTTACGGGGGGCTCCTCAGAAGACGGAGGGGAAGGCTAGGTCTTCTCCCAGTCCACCTCTCTGGGGAGAAACAAGCCAGGCTCCTCGGAGAAGCCTCACATCATTCCAGCAGCCCAGTCAAGTCTCCTCTTAGATGCAGATGGCTCTGTTTTCTGTTTTAAGGAGGAACAAACTTTCTGGAATTTACAATTATGAAAGCTTTAATGCTAGCTTCCCAGGCATCCTCCATGCTGGTCTGTCTGCTCTTGTCTGGGCAGTTAACATTTTAATTAATAACTCTTCCCCCCAACAGGCTGCTGCAGATGGAGGAGGTGAGGGTTTCACTCTGCCTTGAGCTTCCACTTCCTGTGTATTCCTACCCCCGCTGAGATGGTCCTTTAAATTATATAAAGATGTGCATCACATGGAGAAAAGCAATTGATCAATTAGATGACATTGGGCAATGATGGAAGCCAGCTCTCCCATCTCAGCCGCACAATATGGCTCGGGTTTGCATTCCTGAGCCAGGGCTAGTAGCTAGCAGCTGAGGCTCATTTCCCCCACGAGGGGAAGGAGGTGCAGACAAATCTATAGGAATTTTTAAGAGATCATTATTCAACACATTGCATGTAATTACATTTTGATGAGCTTTTTATTGCTAATTCATCATCCAAGATGGGGCACTCTAGATACAAAATTAATCTAGTAAAACAAAGGTCAGAGTGTGTCCAGTGAAAAGAAAAGCTTTGTCCTCATCAAATCCTTTTGCTAAACAATAAAGCAGCAGAGAATCCTATCTCTAAACCAAATTTCCTTAAAGTGCCTTTTCAACCATTAACAGAAAAAAGCCAATGATCCTCAGCAATTCTAAATGTTTAAGTGTGGATTTCCCAAGCAGGCTGGTGGGAGGGGAATACATGTGGGGGGGCCTGAAATAGAATGGGAAATGTGCCTGATGCCATCATGTCAAAGCAAAGGTCTGTGTGGGTGAACACAGACCGTATTTGAAGCTCTGGTCTAGAGCAAATCAATTTTTGCAGAGAAATATCAGTCCTCTAGTGTCTTGGCTTGAGTTCTCTCTGAAGCAGACCCTAAGACAGGGATTCAAGGGCAAGATTTTTACTGGGGATGGGTTCCCAGGAAATGCCTGGAGGGACATGGCAAAGTGATTCAGAGATAGAGACAGGCTGACATCAAGCATGTGAGCACTGTGAGCAAATGGAACTGAATTCTGCTGGGGGACTCTGGGAGCCAGTATAAGCAGGTATCTCCAGGTAGCCCACCTGTGACGGGGGGAGTGCTCCCCTGTCTTTGGTGGAGGGATCCTACTCCCTGGCACATCTGGCCGGCTGCATGCCTGAGAGGAGCGGACTCCAGAAGTCAGAGAAAGTGTCCACCCAGGTGCTGGCAGCTGCAAGCCAGGCCAGCACACAGGGAAATGGTGAGGGCTGAGGGGACATGGGCAGGGCCCTTCACTAAGCATGCTCCCCAAAAGGATTTATCAACAAAACCTCAAGTCACTGGCCCTTGTCCTTTCTAAGTCTGTCCTAAATCTACCGGCAGATTCCAGACATGACATACTGAACATCCCATGCCACAGGGTCTTTGCACACACTGTTCCCTCAGCCTGAACCAGTCTCCACACTCTTGGTACAGTGACTTCTTTTTCTTCCCTCAGGGTTTCAGGGCTCAGCTTAAAATGTCATCCCGAAGAAGGGTCCTTCCTGATCATCCAACTAAGGGAGGTGCCTCCCCCGCCTTTGTGTTTTCTCGGAGCCTTGTTTCCTTTGGAAAGTTAATCCAAAATGTTTAATATTTTTTTATGTATTCATTTACTTACGAGCTTTTAAAAGAACATATCTTCTCCATGAGATTGCAAACACCAAATGCAGGGAGAATTATGCCTGTCTTGTTTTATCATTAGATCCCCAGCATCTGAGAGAGTGCTTGCCACATGAGAGGCATCCCACAAATCTGTGCCAGAGGAAGGAAGGCAGTGGGAGGGAGGGAGAGAGAGGAGCCGGTGGGGGGGGGGGGGGGCCAGGGGGGTGTCCAGTAGCACAAGAATGAGCAAGTTACTCATCCAGGTGTCTGAAGGGCCCTTTGCTGCTCCCAGCTGTGCTGGACTGGATCACAAACTGTGACCTCAAGCTTAAAGGCTGCAAACCGGCTCCCTGCAGCCTTCTCTGGCCACCCTTTTCCACAGCCAGACACCAAGTCCTTTTATAAACTCTACTTCTGGTCAGTATTTCCACGCTGGTGCTTAATAGTATAGTGCGTCATGGATTGATCAATTTCCTTTATGTGGGTCTTCTCTCCCAATTATTTATTATTCCACTTCCTCTGCTGGGTACCTTATCAGGCCCTGGATATATGAGGGCGAACAAAACACAGTCCGATCAGCGTCTTCAGATTGCTTGCAGTGCAGTGACGGGGCAGACATGCCAAGATATTTCTATAATGTGGAGTGGAGCCCAAACTCAAAGGCAAGAAGGCTGGTGGGCTGGTGAGAGACCTCTTTGGGTTTAGGGGGTGGGTGGGGCTGAGAGGACAGGGGTGTAGAGTGTGAGCTCTCTTGGAGCTGGGGTCAGAGCCACACCCAGCAGCGGTTCCCAGACTGGAGGAGCTCATGGCTGTATCAGCCGTGCTGCTTGGGTTGTGAGCAAGAGACACCAATTCTCAACCACTTAAGCGAAAGGAGCATTTACTGGAAGGCAATATGGAATCTCTGCTCCCACCACAGTGAGAGATGAATTCTTACGAACGAAAAACAAGTACCAGAACTGATGGAGGCCCTTTTGCTCTTGACTTTTCTTTTCCTTCCTTCTGTTCCTCCTTCCTACCTTTTCCTTTTCTTTTCATTCTTCCTCTTTCCTTCCATTCTTCCTTCTTTCCTTTCTCTTTCCTCTCTTTCTTTCTTGGCAGAGCAAGAACTTAAGAAACTCAAACCTTCCGTCTGCTCGTACCTTTGCATCATTCTGGGCCCCAGCAGGAAGCACATGGCACAGTCACGCTGGCTAATTAAGGAAGGTTTAATAAAGAGGCTATTGTAACAGTATGGGTAGGGGTAGGAAACTACAAGAAAGGGGGCAGTACCCTGAAGCTAGAAGCAGTGGGGACCTGTTCTTCCCCACTGCATGGAGGGACCGAGGAAGGAGCAGCCACAGGAGCCCATGGAGAGAAAGCCCCAGAGAGCCAGGCCACTGGGGCTTCAGATTGGGTGCAGCTGGTCTCAGAGGACACAGAGCCAAACATACACAGTCTGACCCCAATCTCCTCTCTCCACTTCTAGTGGGTGTCCCCCACCAGCCAAACCCCACCCACAACAAACGGAAAAGGAGTCACTGCTGAGTTCCACACAGGTCGGCGCACAAGGGCGGAGAGCAGAGGGGAGCGAGAAAACTGTCTGGAGCAGCTAGAGGAGGGTCTCTAGTCCAACTTCCATTTTGTAAAAGAACCTTCTAATACAGCCTCAAAATTAAGGGGAGTTCTTTCAATTGAATAGGTTTAATTTTATCAAAAATGACATTGTCCATAGTTGTCTTTTTTTCCCTGAAGATTGACCCCAATTTACTTTCTGAGCGACACAGTCCTTGATCTAGGCATCAGTTAGCCTCTCTGAATAAGCACTGACATGCGGGATGCTTTGAGGATGTGAGGAGGCGAAGCATGCAGGGGTGCTCGGCACAGAGCCTGGTTCCCAACATCCTGAGTCACAGTTGCGTCGTCCCTGTGAGTCCCCTGTCTGCTAAACCCTGTCTGTGCCCTAAGTGTCTAAGCACACACACAGCCACAGAACTTGGGGACCAAGAAGCTGTTGAGTTCTTGAAGTTTGCAGAACAGAGCATAGCTCCCACCCGACAGAAATCCAGGCACCCCACTAACTTGCTTAATCCCCAAGCTCAGGAGGTGTAAACTCTCCCCACTCCGGGCTGCAGTGCTTCCACTCAAGTGTGCAGACCAGGGCGGTTCAAACAGTGCCCTCAACAATTTCATCAAGAGGAAAGCACGCAAGGCTCTGTTTTCTCTTTTGCCAAATGATGTTTTTCAAAAAGAACAGGCTCCCTACGTGGGGGTCACGCAGCCTTGTTTATTTTTTCTCAGAGAACACATTCCTCTGAGCAGATACATTTACTAAGCATCCGTTAATTCTTTCTCTTAAATGAAATGGGATGGATTCAGACCAGGCCTAAATCGGAGTCGCCTGGGCTGTGGTTCTGAGAACGTGCGCTGGCAGGGTCGCCCGCTGCATGGGGATCAGGCACACAGCAGTGCCCGGGCGCCACCTACTGGGAAGTCTCGTTCAGTTCATCAGCAGCCTGAGTGGAGGGCAAGGAGGCTGAGAAGGGATTCCAGCATGTGGGAGCCACAGAAAGGTTTGTAAATGATGCTAGTCCCCCACACTATACACCCTGACAGGCTGGGGACAGCAGAATGCATGGTTCTGGGACAAGAGAGAGAAGCCGTGCCTGGTTCCGCCTGAGGACAGCAGTCCTGGACAGAGTGTGGGGCCCCCATTGCATGGGAAGAAATGTCTCCCAGAGTGGACTGTGGATGCAGTTGATGTGCATGCCACCTCCTCTGGGAACCACTCCTGCATCTCAGGGCATCCGTCTTCCAAAAAAGCAGACACTTCCCCTGTGAGCCCATAGCTCTTGTTGACCCCTCTTGCTGCCGGGAAACTCTTGCACCGGGCAGTGAACTTCCTGGGGGCAGAGACATCCTTCTACCTGCCTCTGTGTCTCCACTAGCTAACACAGTGTTGACTCAAGGAACATCTGATGAATGCTTTCAGGCAAGCCGGAGAGCAGAGGCAGGGACGGAGAGAAAGGAGGGCTTGACCACTCACACAGGCTTCAATTTCTGTGCCTGATATAGCAAGGACTCAACAAATGTTTGATGAGTGAACGTGTGGCACCTGCACTTCTCATTTATTGTAGGAAATTGGTATCCAGACAGTCATAAGCATCCTTCAAACATCATCCAAATCATTCAACAAATATTTACTGACTGTCCCCTCTGTGCAGCAGCAAAGTCCCAGGAATTCACAAAAGACAGCAGGAGAGAGGGTGAACACATAGACATTTCCCAAGAGTGATGCGATCTAAGGAAACCAAAGCAGGGAACGTGATGAGGAATGATGGAGGAGGAGTTTATCTCCTTTGGTCAGGGAACAGGGACGCCTCTCCACAGGCATGACATCTGAGATGAGACGTGGAGGATGAGAACAATCAGTCATGAGTGTATCTGGGACAAGATTCCAGGTAGAGGGAGGAACAGGCACAAAGATTGGGAACAGGAAGGAGTCTGGGTTTTCTGAGGAATGCGCAAAAGGGCTGGAGTGTGGCTGGAGCAGACGTGATCACTGTGGCAGCTGCACGAGCTCAGGCAGGTCGAGGAGGTGGAGCCAGATCCAGCCAGGTGCTGGGGTTGGGTTTTACTCTAAATGCCAAGGGAAGCTACATCATCTGATTGACATCTGTGAAAGTCCCCTCTGGTGCTGAGTGAATAGTGCTGGGGTCAGGGCGGCAAAAACAGGTGCCCAGAGAGGAGCTGCAATGGACTGAAGTCATCCAGGAGAGACAGGACAGAGGCCCTCACCAGGCAGTAGTGACAGAGAGAGGTGGGTGAGCTTGGGGTGCCTTTGGAACCAGATCCAATAGGACATGAGGGTAGATGGCATGGGGAGGGGTCCAGAAAAAGGCACTAGTGGAGGCCACACTCACACCTGTTGAACTGAAAAGAACCCTTGGCATTTGTATTGAGTAGGTATAGATGGGAAGAAGAAATGAATGAAAATTAATTGAGGTGTTCCCGGTCCAAGAATTATATGAAAAAATAAAACTGTTAGATGTGGGATGGAAGCAAGCTCTCGCGTAACTGACGACCTGCATAATGATACAAAGATCACATTTAAACTGCATATCAAATTGTTTTGGAATTATACAGAATCCCCTCACATGGTCCATTGCT
The DNA here is from genome assembly GCF_021613505.1 of Equus quagga. NCBI lineage: Eukaryota > Metazoa > Chordata > Mammalia > Perissodactyla > Equidae > Equus > Equus quagga. The sequence goes on from NC_060267.1 coordinate 132,048,960, forward strand.
TGAGCTAACTCAGTGGGACTTCCACAAGCATTCTATAAAGATTTTTTATTTTTTCCTTTTTCTCCCCAAAGCCCCCCGGTACATAGTTGTGTATTCTTCGTTGTGGGTTCCTCTAGTTGTGGCATGTGGGACGCTGCCTCAGCGTGGTCTGATGAGCAGTGCCATGTCCGCGCCCAGGATTCGAACCGACGAAACACTGGGCCTCCTGCAGCGGAGCGCGTGAACTTAACCACTCGGCCACGGGGCCAGCCCCTTCCACAAGCATTCTAATAGTGCCCCTAACTTTTAAGCTCCTCCTTAAACTGGTGTTTGACATGCACTGTCTACGTAGCATTTAACATATATTTACATGTGTCTGTAGGAATGCCCACTTAATTCCATATGAGAGGACTATGGTCTAAGAATATTTACATTTATTAGCATGTTCACATGTCAATCCATGTATGCGATGACCTTCTGCAAGGGCCCATGTGTAACCCATGTGCAATAGCAAAAGGAGATGGAAAAATGAACCGCCTGGGCATCCATAAGAACAAAGAAGTAGATTCAGTGTTTAGAATGGGGCAGGGACAGTCAAGGAGTGACACAAGGGAGAGGCTGGTGACATCAGACAGAACTCAGGCTGTGCAGAGAGAGCTGGTGGCTGCAACAGCAACAAGAATGAATTCCAGAGGGAGTGAGAAGATTCTGTGATGTGTTAGGAAGACGATGCAGTGATGTGCAGAATTTGGGCTCATTAAAGACTTAATGAGTTTGACAGAAGAAAAGAAATTGATGGCATGTCTGAATATTCTGATTTAGATAATCTGACAGCTCAGGCTCACCCGGTGAGGCCTGTGCCACACAGTTTGGTTCAGGAAGTCTACATGGCTTAGGAATGAACCTACATCGCTGAAATAGCCAGAGCCGTACAGCCAAACCAGGAAGCCATCTGCTCTGACCATCAGCTCGATGGCCCTGAATTCTGGACAACTCCCCACTTCCATTCCCGGAGGTGGGAGAGGCCACAGCTTGGGAGGGGGGGGTCAAGGCCACAATGGAGGAGGCTAAGCAGCGACCAATGGTTTGCACAGACTCCCAGGCTGGAACAGTGATGGGCGGTGGTGGTGGTGGAGAAGGAGTTTATTCTTATCCACTTGAAGGAAAGAGGAGGTCTTACCACCCATTTCATCTAGAAGGGTCCAAAATGTCTGGTCAGACTCTACACGTATCCTGTCCCATTAGCCACAAGCCACTTATGGCTCTAGAGCACCTGAAATGTGGCTAGTCTTATTGAGATGTGCTATGCATGTAAAATACACACCATATTTCAAAGATTAGCATGAAGAGAATGTAAAAAGTCACATTCATAATTTTTATACTGATGGCATGTTGAAACAATGTGGTTTTGGACATATCAGGTTAAATGAAATATCCCCTTAAACTTAATTTCACCTGTTTCTTTTTCACTTTTTTAGATGTGGCTACTAGAAAATTGTAAATTACACAGGCAGCTCGTGTCTGTGGCTTGCATTATACTCTTACTGCACAGTGCTAGTTTAGACAGATTCTAACTACAATCGTCCAGTGATGACCCTATTATTCATCCACGTGGCTGCAGGGAGCAGGCCTCTCAGTCACTCCCACCCTCCCACCACCCTGCTTCTCATTTCCTGAAGAACCAACCACCATAGCAGAGTGAATTTAGCACATCTAACCTGATCTGGGTTGGGGTTCCCAGCTGTTGCACTTTCTAGTCACCTCCCACCTTATCGCTTGGTGCCTCAGCTTCCTGTGTGTAACCTGGGGATGTTCACTTTTCCTATAGAGAACCGCAGATCCTCAGCCTGGCACTCACAGCTGTCTACAATCCTATGCCAGCTACCTTCAAGACCCATTTCCGCTCAGGCCTGCCCTCACACACGCCCTTCCCTTGAGGCTCTGGGCCTTGCTACCACACCTACATCCTAGACTTGCTGTTAAATTAATGATTAAAAGCTTTAACACATGCAAAACACTTTGAACAGTGCCTGTCACACAAAAAGGAATCAGTGAATGTTCAAAAACATCCTAAGACCACCACCCCCACCACCAATAAACACATATGCATCGTCCCTAGCAGTGTGTATAGTTACTTATGTGCCCTAAATATAAAACCTTATCCATCCTATGAGATTTAGAGTTCTTTGAGGCAGGGCACATCTCTGTAACCACTCCAAGTAGCTTGCTCAGGCCTAGAACATAGTGGATGTCCAGCCAGTGTTGAAGGAATGAACGAAGATTTCTCTCCATCATTCCCACCTCCCATCTCATCGACCACCATACCCAGTGGCCCATGTGACTGCCAAATTTTCATCCAGAGTAGAAACCCTCCAGCATCCTTCCTCATCTCCTGGGCTTGCAGACACAGAGCAAACAGCTTTTGGCAGATGTCAACATAGGCTTCGTGGAAACAAGTCCTAGATTTTGCCTGCCCCAGGCTCCTCTGTGGAGCCCTGCCCGTGCTGTGGCTGCTGGAAGGGAGCCTTCTTTGTGTTCTCCCAGTGGTTTGACCAGGTCCACATTCCAGGCCTCCTTGGGGGAGGAAGTCAACTTAGATGTCCCTTTCTTCTAAGAAGGAGGGGCAGATGGATCACCAAAATCTCAACAAAAATTGGATTATGCTAACGGTGCCCCCTTCCCACTCTTATCTCCCTCAATGCCCTGTTGGGCAAAAGAAAAAGAGATTTATTCAGGGTTCCATATTTTAAAAAAAAATCTATAAAGCTCTCAAAGACATAGGAAGAATAAAGTGCAAGAAAATTCAACCTTGACAGTAACTATAAGCAACTATACTTTGAAATATTTTTAACCTGAAGGTTAAAGAATGATAGAGACCAAGAAAACATTTCCAGATGTTTTATAACTACTCAAAAAGCATTCCTCAAGGTCTAACTTGAATCCCTCTTGCTGTGCTCCTGTTCCATTCTCCACTCAGAGAATAGGTTCTGGCCCCCACTCATGAGGTGGTCCCCAACCACCCTGAAGATAGCTGCATCAGCCCCCAGCCTAACATGGGACTCATACACCCGGCACAAGGTAATTGTTTGTTGAATGAACGTCAGTTAGTCCACCGAAGTCATAAGCTGGTGGCAAGGATAGGGTAGTTGAGAAACACTCGGAGAAGGACTAAGGAGAGCCCAGTTATCAACAGAAAAGTATTACGTTAGCAGTTTTGCCAATTAAACCAAAGCGAGTCTGCTGAGTAAGGCTCCCACATCTGAGCTGTTCTTGGAGACGCTTCATGATTCACACCCAAACCATACAAGATTAAAGAAAATATTGGATAAAATCAAGCCAAAGATTAAGTTTGGGGGAAAGATTTTATTGGATAAATTAGAAAAATATTGGTATTGTGCTTCAGAGAAACCCACTTCTTTCCTCGGGCTGCAGGGGCAGAAACAACCTCAGTGCAGAGGGAAAGAGAACATGAATTATTTTAAGTGAGCTTGCTCCATCCTCCCACGGTGGCCACAACCCCACACTCACACACACCGTGCTCATCTGGCAGCCTGGCCAGAATGGAGGGGAACATCCCTTTGTAATAAGAATTCGATTATACAGCTGGGCTGGGGAGAAGGTGAGTCAGGTCTGAATGAGGAGTCCCTGCCCGATTTGCTAGCCAGGGAAGCTGCTGGTAGCTCGCTGTTCCTAGCTGTGTGTGAGGGTGGTTCTGACCAGGGAGGATCGGTCTCCAGTGCAGACACCAGGTTTCCAGGAGAAGCTCACAAGCTACATTCTCCAGAAGGACCCAAAGGAAGTGAAAATGAAAACAGTGGCTTTGGAGGATCCCTTCATTCATTCATTTCCTGAGTCCCTACTATGTGCCGAGTGGACTGGTGGTGAAGGAGAAGGAGGGAAAAAGCTTTCTGCTTCTGTTGTTCAGGTCAACAAAACAGAGATGAACAAATCACTTGTACATGCCAGAGCCAGGAGTAGTCCATCCATGTAGATCGACTCTTCAATTACTATGGCTTCTAGTATTCTTCTCATTGCTGCTTTAAAAACGAATGACGACAAACTTTGGTTTCCTCGCATGGTAGGGCTCACGTAGAATCTCACAGTACAGTTGTTGTCTCCCTGTCTTCTAGACCAGAGTTGGCCAAGAAAACTGACAATGTGTGTGTGTGTGTTTCCCATGTGAGAGAGAGACAGACACAGAGAAGGGAGGGACAGATAGACAGGCTTAGCTGAGGTTGCACAGCTTAAGTTGATGGCAGACTGAAATTACGATTGCATGCAGACTGCAGGATTCCAAGGACTCTGTATCCATTCACTCATGTCTGTGTGCGTGTGTGTGTGTGTGTGTACATGTTCCCTCGTGATGTTCATGATAAAAACGTGAACCAATTGAATAATCAAAAAGTGTTCTTTAGATCACCGTACACGTCCACCACCTCCACATACTTCCAACCTTTACAGCAGCGGAGCACAGATCGATAGGGCTGACAAAACACAAACAGGGTACCGGTATAACCACGACTATCCCCATGATGTCCAGGCTTGCTTTGTCACACAAGGTTCTTTGTTTGCATTATCCCATTTACTCTGACCACCACGCTATGACATATACACTATGGTTATGGCAATATTATAATAGAAAATGATTCTCAGAGAGGCTGTGTGACTTGCCCAAAGTCATATAGCTGGGATATGGCAGGACTAGGAGTCAAGTGTAACCCGCGTGTTGCTGAAGTTTAGTTCCTTCCACTTTACTACCGTCTTTTCCCCAGGAGGAAAATGAAAAACGCAAGGCAGAGTCAACATCCACTTTTTGATCACATTCAGATGGGTTAGTTCATGTAATCCTCATTGGTTGGCATCACTCCAAACCTCTTCTAAATATCTCATGGCCTCAGGGTCAGAGACAGACAAATGGGATACATGCCCATTGACCTAGCCATTCCTTATGTTCTTATCATGGATCGATTGCAAAATGGTTCATCTGGTTTGGGTTCTCACAAGTGAGATATGGCACATTTGCTTGGGCCATCCCATTTATGGGAACTTGACCCTGGCTACCACTTTTGGTGAAATCATTCAGTGCAGTGTTTCAACAGTGAGAAGAGAGACAACTTGTGTTTGTGAGTATTTGCACTGTCAGGAGATGATCAGTGCTGACTGCTTGGCCTGCTTCTCTAAGAACCCTTCGGCTGCCCTCTCAGTCGCTACAGCTCTGGAAAGTGCATCTGATGGACTATTTGCAAACAGGTCATTTGCCACATGACTAGACAATACAAAAGACCAGAAGAAGGTTGTAAGTTGACCATGCAGATGAGAGCTACTCATACCCACTGCTGCAAAGAGAGGGAGGGTACCTTAGTGACTTCCGACATCTGGTTCCATTTCATCCTTCTTTAAAAGCTGATAAATAGAAAGCTAATTCATTCACTGGCAGAAGATCCAGGTTTGATTGTTTCATTTACTCTGTTCCACTCCAACTTGGAATAAATAAGCACTGGGAACTCACCCTCGGCCACACCAAACACGTAACTCCCACCACCCCCAACCGGGCAGATTGAAGATGGGTAATGCGCTAAGCTTTTTAGACTTAAATGTTTTTAGATATAAATATCCTTAAAAAGTTAGTAGACTTTTCAATCAGATTTTTCAGTAATTCTGAGTTACATTTGCAATTAGCTAATCAGTTAACTCAATATTTTTCTGATAAAAAGGTTTTCGAAATCAAACATTACCGTAAGTACCATCTTAAAGCCTGCATGTGGGATCCACATGATGCAGCCATGACTCCCTTAATACCAAGGTGATTACAGCAAGTAGGATGGTGATGAAGCTCAAACCGGAACTTTTCCTAAACAATGATTCAAGCAAGAAGCAAAGTGGTCCCCACAATGCTTCACCAATAAACTTTCTATAGCAGGCAGCACCACCATTTTTTAAATTTTGATGAAAGGGAAAAAGACACGGGGGGTGGGTGGATGCGTACATGTGAAAATGTGTCTATGTGTCTAGATTGCCATAGGAAATGACCTACACTTTCTTAACTTTCAAAAGCAAACATTACTCTATTACTATTTATACTTTTGTATCTTCTTTAGAATTAGCTAAACACACACAAACCCAAAGGGAGTCCTTCTCTCAACAGATTGTGACTAGTCCAGGAATAGCAAATGCATGGCCCTCACTCCCAATGCTCCTCCAGAGTCCACAGAAGACACTACCAATGGACCAGGGCCTCCTATCCAACAAGCCTGGCTGCCCTCAGAATCCTCCTTAACACAATGCTCCAGGCAGCTTCTCCCCAGGGATCAGGGTAGACAATGATACCCTGGGCTCCCCTGGACTTGGCCCAACCCCACTCACTTCAGAGAAAGTGAAAACGATGCTAGACGAAAATGGTTTACACGTCAGGTCACCAAACAATGCTACTGGATATGGCTTAAGTAGGAAATGGAGAAAATCTCAATTGTTCCAGTTAAACAAAAAAGGTATTGTTGAATACCTTCGACGCAGGAGGCACTGGCTTAGGCAATGCAATTTGGGGGCAAATCCCACTGTAATGAATTTCCAGGGATCCTGTGACTAATAGGTTCTATCAAATGTAACTTGAAATAAGGGGGTCTCAGGTTGGAGTGTGAGAGACTATTTGTTACATAAAGGTACCCATTATGATGTGTTTCAAGCTGTCTAGAGTAAAAAATTTTTCCATATATTGGCAGATGTGAAATAAACGCATATAGATATATATGGATTTATATATAAAAGCATGATAGTAAATACATTTATCCTACATTATTTATATATCGTAAGTCAAAATACTAGTTATAAACTATTAAAACAAGCTTTAGTAGAAAATACTACGAATTGAGCTTTTAAAGTGAAAACTGCTGTAAAGCGTCATCACTGTGGAACTAAAGAAAATCTTTTAAAATCATAAAAGGAGAAACACAGAACTAAGTACTTCTCTTACCAGTGGTCTGAGTTCTGGATGCGTCAGGATATATCCATTATTTGTGATTGCAAAGGCATAACCGTGAATCCCTAACTGTAGGAAGAAGTGAGAAAGAAACCTTCATTAGCTTGCTCCCTGGTGAACTCACGAAGCATAAAGCAGCCCGACATTTAGTAATTTACAGCTTAAACTTGGCATTCATAACCCTTATCAGCACAATATTTCATTAAAATGAATGCAAGACGCTGATCCTTGACATTTGGTTGGAAATGAAGACCTGTCACAGGATAAGCTCAGCAAATAGCACAATTTAAAATGTCACATCCCCACGTTGGCATCCAAAGGCCTTACTCTGATTTATTTTAAATGAAAACAATTACATTTAAAAAAAAAAAAAGAAAGTGGCTAATGTTTCTGGAAAGAGTCTAAGTCCAAGCGAACAGGATTTTATCCACCTGGGTGTCTTCTCTCTCTGTGATAAAGAAAGGGGGGGCCTCCCTTGGACTCACATGTAGGCTCCCTACAAGTCTACACCCATGGGGGCCATCTCAAGCATGCGCTCTCCTAGGCAGTCATTTTCCATAATTCTTCAAGGATGAAAGTGTCCCCACCAGCCCATAGAGGAGCCTGCCAACCCCTTTTATATTCTTTCGTCTTTAAATTGTGAGGCTGCCAAGCTTTTCCATGCATGCTTCCATCGACACAAAGCCTGGGTAATTTTCTATGCAGAGCCTCACTTAATTTATGTTTTCTGACTAAATGGGACTATGGGAAATAGTTTGAGAGCAATGAAATGTTTTATTAGCTTTAAAAAGTATGTAATCAAATTTAACACTGCACTTATTTAAATAATAATCCCGGCTTTTTGACAATATTTCTATTACACAGTTGACTGCACCCATTGGCTACAATAAATTTACCTACAAATCATTCATGTATTAAATGGCCTCTGGCATAAAACCCATACTGATCTCTCTCTCTGAAGAAAGAAAATGTAACCCACTTTTGCCAGAGCAGTGAAAGGGGAGAAGAAAAAAAAATCCTCTTTTTTTTCCGATGAGTTATTTCACAGTTCTGAGCTCTCACTACTACTTTTCTTTAAAATTGTCTGCCGCTCATGTTCTTGAATATGATACTATTAAATGATCCAGACAACAGAATTTACAAACCAAGAATGACCCCATCTGCTTGTTAGCTTAACGTCAAGGTGATGTGAAATTAACTTCAGAGAATTTAACACCGGCAATTAAAAGTTTCCTTGCATTACATAAAGCAAATATGCACGTGGTAGTCAAGGGCAACAGACATTTTCTCCTGGAGTTACCTTGCACGGCAAGTCTTAATAAGATTCTACTTGACTCTAATGATAAAAGTATATTTCATTATGCTGTGAAAGATAAACCAAAGATTTCCTATCCTTTGAGATGAATATCGTCTCTTTCATCTTGTCCCTTGGAAAAATGTCAGACACAGTCAACACTGCATTAATTATCATTATTATGTCCCAGTTTAATACGGACTGGAGGGGTCAAAAAGGACTTAGAAAGTTTCACTTTTTCCATTAAAGGCAAAAGTGGTATTTGACTGGAAATTCGAACTCAAAATTAGACCAAACAAATGATATTTTATAGTCAGCTAATATATTCAGTGCCTTCTAATACACATTACTTCTGTTCTTGGTTTGCTTGCAGGAAGTAATGCTCAAAAGAAGATAGAGCTCCCTGGTTATGCTCTCTTAATGCCCTCTACTTTTCTGGTACAGCACTTATCAAAATGATAATAATCAATTATTTGTGAGGTTGATTATAAATAATCAAGGCATCAGTCAAGGCTTTGTTATTTAATGCTTGCCTTCCCACCAGAATATAAGTTCCATGATGGCCAAGGTTATACTATGTGGTTAAAAATATATGGCGATGGGGATGGAGGGAAGAGGAGTAGGGAAAGGAGAAAGAGGAAAAGCAGGAAGCGGGGAAACAATCAAAGAAACTGACTTGAGCACAGATCCTACAAAGCTAACCCAAACTTTGCTTCCTCCTCTGGCATGCAGAGGCTGAGCTGACCTTCCCACTCAGGGTCCTCCACTCATTGTTCAACTGCAATCTCTGCTTCCTTGTTGCCCATCTATGCCTCAGCCTACCAGAATCTGCCGTGGCCATATCACCCCCACACCTAGATGCCATCAGAACTCCTTTCTCTGCAATTGCCTGTGGCCTCCTAACTGCCAAACCCTTGGAGAGGTCTCTCTTGAATCTTCCTGCCTATATTAGCTGACTTCCCCCTCCTCCTTGACACTCTATTCCCTCAGCTTCCAGGCCCCATACTCCAGGGTTTCCTCCTTTTCATAGTATCCTCATCCTCCACCCACCCTCAAGCACTCGTTTCCCTGAGTTTATATCCCTCCTGCCCCTTGTCTATCTTACTCTCTCTTCCTCAAAAGTATCAGCAACTGCCTGGGTGCTGCTCATCTCCAGATCTGTGCTCCAGCTTTGGCCTCTCCCCTCAGTGGCTAATCCAAGTCCCCAAGTGTGTGTCGGTCCCTCTATTTGGACTTCCCTCAGGTGCCTCAGATTCACCCAGCCCAACATGGCACCTCAACTTAGGGCTGCTCTTCCCATTCTTCTCTCTCTCCATCAGTGCCACTACCACCCACCCAGACTCCTAAGTTAGAAACTAGAGCATCATCCTTAGACTTCTTTCTCTCTTTCATCCTCAACTTCTTGACCCAAGTATTCACTAATTTTTCTTCCACAAATTACTCAGATTAAACTCTGCGTCCCCACTCTACCATCCATGGAGATTTAATGGAACAGAGTTCCACAATGGTCCTAACTGCTCTTCCTGCCTCAAAGCTTGGCCCTAACAAAATCATCCTCCAGATTGATCAAAGTCAAAGGTAACGCTGACCCTGCTGCTCTCCTGTGTAAAACCCACTAAAGGCCTCTTTCATGTGTAAGATAAAATCCATGGTCCTGTCCATTAGGTCTCTCTGGGGGCTGGCCCCAGTACCTAAGTACTCAGCCCCACCTACTTTCACTCACTGCCTTTCAGGGCACATGGCAGCCACAACAACTCCACTTCAGTTTTCTCTTCCCACCAGACCTTTACTCACCGAGTGCCAGCTGCCGAGAGCACCACCCTTCCCATCTCCCCTTGGCTAATTCTCACTCATGCTGTAAGTTCAGCCTCAGGATCGCCTCCTACAAAAAGTCTGTCCTGACTCTCCCCGTTGCTCCCTCCTTTCCATACCAGATTTCCATAAAACCCTGAGAATTTTTCCATGACCACTTTTGCCCTAATGCATGAAAATGCTATACCTTCTTTCCTGCATCTCAACTGCATCTGCTTCTCTTTCCTTCCTCTGCCTCATTCTAGATAAGGCAGTACCTCTCCCATCAGATTGTATTCTTCGTGCGGAAGGAACCAACTCGCTCATCTTTGACCTGTGTAGTCCCTAGCATCATGTCAGCACATGGCAGGTGCTCCAGTAAAGCTTTGTGTATATTTAAGACATTTATCACTTTACCCAAATATTATCTAGTTCATCTTTAAAGTCTGAACTAAAGTAAATATAAGAAATGAGCTGAAAAGGAGAAGCTGGTTTGCTATGGCAGGTGCGTAGTTAGTCCTTCTCAAGGCTGTGCCAGAGAAAGTCTTCCCCACATTCCGGAACTGTCTGGCTAAAATCCTTCCCAGGAGAACAGTCTGAGAAAGTAACATCAGAATGTGCTGTTGGTTGCTGGTGGCATACGGATACAACCTAATGTAGATGTAAGAAGAGAAACTCTGGGCAAATCTCAAAACACGTTCAGTGGATGAATCTCTCAGAAAACCCAAAGCTTATACTATGACAATGTCCAACATTTGGTTTTGGCCACAAATCAATATACTGATGAAATCTCTAATTTTTGTTTCATCCGAAATAGAGCCAGTCTTCCTGTCCATTCTAATGTGCAGTGCCGTGGAGTAACAGAGAACAGAGCAGACACAAGGCCTCCTAGCACTTGGGGCTGCCAAAGGGGCCCTCCTCCTGAATCAGGCTCTCCGGGAGGCCAGGAGCCTCGAGGTCTAACAGGGAAGGGAAGGAGGCGCTTCCCTTCCAAGCGTAGAGACTTTGGGCTAATGAAGTGAACCTAATTATAAAATGGCTCGTTACGTTAAACAGAGGCTGTGGTGTCTGGAAATTATTGCTGGGGTGTCTGGAATTCTTAATAAAAATTACAGGAAGTCTGATTGCTTGTGGGAAAATCTATGAAGCTAAGGGAAAAGAAAGAATTCTATCTTCTGGGAAAACCCCAAGAGCCAAGAGCTGACTCATCTTTACAAGGTGTTAATCAGGAGGGAAAGGTCTGAGCCACACTCTGCTCCCTGGCGTGCTCCCCTCCTGAACCAGAAAGGCTCGTCCGGCCATGGCCGGCCCTGGCTGATGGCACACCTCTTCCCAAGGCTCTGTGTGGGCACCAGAGGAGGGATGACTGAGGTTAAGGTATGTCATACCTGTGTCTCCGGTTCCCAACCTGACTCTCGGGAAAACATAAAACAGAAGTGCCTATATTTCAGGCACTGATGGTTCATTTTCTGTAGCTGATCTTTCTCTATTCACTTGTACACTTTGTTTCATTCATCTTTTACTAGCTGACTTATGTTGAGAAAATTATTTCAAGTATCCTTAACTAAAACTGGGCCAAGAGGTGCCCACTTCCTGGAAGCATAATCAGGGTTCAATGGGAATAGTACGTATAAAACGCTTTTACCAAACTCACAGTAAAAAGTTCAATAAGTGATTTTTGTTTCATTTTATTTTAATATTACTATTATTCCTAATATTTTAACTATTACTGTTATTATTGTCACTTATTTTCCTAATGGCTTTGGGGTAATAGCAGCTAAAATCATGGCTTGCTAATTGTGAGGCTTGGTGAGATATTTAAACTTTCTGTGCCTCAGTTTCTTTAGCTGTAAAATGGGCATAATAGCAGTGTCTACCTATTATTAAGTGAGATAATACTATAAAGAGCTTAGCACATTGCCTGGTAGCAGAATCTTTGAGAAACAGACTCACAGGGTAATTGCTATCAGTTCCACATTATGTTCATACTTTCCTGATTTACTGGGCATATATCAAAAAGTGGCCCTGTCCTGGGTTTCTACATCTTTTCATATGAAATAAGAGGCTTAAGAATTGTTTGGAAGCATTCTCTAAATGTGGAAGGTTCTTCCTTAAAGAGTGTGCCAGCAATTCTGGGCGTCTAGGTCTGGGGATTTGAATACAAGTATAGTCCACTGTCTTTAGGGCCTTGAATTCCTTCCTCATCCCCTTGACTTTCAGTCCCTGGGCAGCTACACAGTTTCCAACACTGCTGCCAGTATGGTGCAGCCAGTAGGGAAAACAATACAGAGATTTCTCAAAAAATTTAAAAAAGGTGGGATCAACCAGAAGTCCTCTCATGCCTCTGGACACTTAACTCCAACTGTAAAAGCCTTTGGTGGTGGATGAAGCTGGTCCTCAGGGCCCCAGGGTGGCAGGAGGGAGAAGGGCCTTTGTCATCTCAATAAACCAGAATAGGAGAGTTCTTTTGCTAAGGAGGCCACCTTTTCTGAGCCTGGACACCTGATTTTAGCTCAAAGTTCATTTCCTTTTGTTGTGCAGGTGGCTTTCTAACTGGATCACCTAAAGGCATCAGCATATGGAAACAGACATCCGGGCTTGTTGAAGAAGTTTCCTTTTCCACCGGTAGAGCAGGTACTAAGGACCAGACAGGAAGTGCTGGGAAGAGCCAAACCCTCAGGGGTCTCTGAGAAGCCTGGGCCGACAGGTGGAGGTGCAGCAGGGGCTTATGGATGGCAGTGATGATGCTAATGTCCAGGGTTGAGGGGAGCCCCAGAAGGCAGGGGTACCCACCACCCCAGACTGAACAATCCTTCATGACCCTCACTCCTCAGCCCCCATCATCTTCCCATGGACTGTTTGGCTTTCTTAGGAAAAACAGAGTGTAGAGGAAGACGATTTTAGGTGGCATATGGGCCTGGCATTAAACTTATTAGCCAGAAGCACTAGTGAGAGTCAGCCCCTTTAAAACTCCTTTCAGGGGCCGGCCCCATGGTTGAGTGGTTAAGTTCGCGTGCTCCACCTCGGCGGCCCAGGGTTTCACAGGTTCGGATCCTGGGGGCGGACATGGTGCCACACATCAGGCCACGCTGAGACAGCATCCCACATGCCACAACTAGAAGGATCCACAACTAAAATATACAACCATGTACTGGGGGGGATTTGGGGAGAAAAAGCAGAAGGAAAAAAAAAAAAGATTGGCAACAGTTGTTAGCTCAGGTGCCAATCTTTTAAAAAAAAAAAACAACTCCTTTCATCCTTCCAATTATATCAAAAAGAAAGTTTCCTTAACACTTGCCTTTAATACTACCTTAAAAAAAAAGAGAGTGAGAACAGACCTTAAGTTCAGAACCTTAGATTATCAAGTAATCATTTAGTACTATTATTTTGTTTTTATGAGTCTCTTTTTACAATTATCTTCCATAATGGCAAATGACACTGGCTTTTCTTTTTAAATAATGATGGTGTTTCCTGTAAAAATGTAGTTAAGTGAAGAAAGGTCTGAGTTGATTTACAAATGAAGTATTAAGTAGTTAATGGTACAGATGGTGCATGAACAGGGCACCACGTCATGCATAGTATGGGCACAGCTGAGATCTGTTCCAAGCACCTAGGCCTTGGAGTTACATGGACCTGGCTCAAATCGCCTTCACCACTTCCTCCTTATGTGGCCCTGAGCCCTGTGAAACTGAGTCTCCTATGAGCAGAATGGATACAGCAGCACTGCATTTATCTGAGGAGGGTTTGGTCACATGATGTGGGTAACCCACTGTGCACAGTGCCTGAGTACTCGGCCAACGTCATCTGTTAATATTACACCGTGAGGCACCCTGTCTTGTACCACAGAATGGTGCTTTTCAAACAGCTGTTTTCTGCACCTCTCATTTTGTATCCAACCCTCTAGGAGTGACCTGATCATTTTGGCTACAGCTGTCCGTTCAGTGACTGGCGTGGATAAGAGTTTGCCTGGGGAATGGCTGATCCATTCCCTTGCTCTTATCCCAACCGCTGGTCAAAAGATGGGCCTGTCCTTGTCGTCAAACTTAAGAATACTGCCTAATGCACATATCCTTGTGTCATAAGCCTTTCCCCATGTCTTTCAAAACTCTTGAAAAACCCCATTTTTAAAGGTGGTAGAGGGTCCCAGCGTGTGGTTGCCTGGTCAGTCATTCAGTCAGCCCATCGTTCTGTTAGGGATTCTAGGTTAGCAAAGGTTCAGAGGACGGGAAGCCCACAGGTGCCTGAACCTGGCATGGGAAAGCTGTCAACAGCTCTATGCAGGCAGCATCCCCTGTGGAAGAGGACTGTAGGTACCAGGAGGCCACGGGTCACACTTGTCCTCTTGACCAGTGCATTACCATTGCTCCCAATTAATGATAAGGGTCAACACTTCATTAAATCTATAAACCGGTTCTATTGTTATCACCACTGGGCAGAAAGGGAACTAAGGATTTGAGGGACTTGTCCACACCCAGCTCCTCAGGATGGAGCCTGGACCCCAGGTGTGTCTGCCTCCAGAGCACTAACCACTGCCTTTCTCCTGCTGAGGCCCAGGAAGGCCCATGGGCTTCTCGCAACTGTGATGAATCAGGCTCAGCACATGATGGAAGGAGGTGGCAAGGAACGGGGCCCTGCCAGCCCGCCAACAATCTCAGATTCCTGGCCTCCCTCCAGATGGGGACAGAGGGAGTCCTCGTCAATCTACGAGCGGGCCCAAAATGGAGATGGGAGAGCCAGTCTGCTCGGTGCTGGAGGAAGAGGGGATGGGTGTAATTTCAACCCTTGTGCAGTCAGAGGCAACACGTTGGTCCATTGAACCCCTCTTATCAGGGAGCAGGGGCTGCTTTCCACCCTCCCGCACTCCCATGCTCAACACACACATTGCAACGGCTCTGGGGCAGTTCTGCACGGCTGTGACAGGGCTTAAGGGGACTGTCTCCCCACCTTTTCATTTGCTTTATGAGGATCCCCACTAGGGAACAGGTGAGAGTTTTCTGCATGGGTTCAAGCACTCTCTGGGCCATCTTTCTAAAAGTAGAACCTGATCATGTCACTCCTCCGGCTAACCTGTGTATCAGAAAAATATAATGATCACATCTCAACTTATCATTTCACATGTGACTGTTCAGGCCGACGTCAGAGGAGATGATGAAGAAAAATAGCAAGTCAATTTAAATTTAAACAGACCTGTTCGGTAACTGTGCAGGTGGCATAAGGACAAGGCAATGCATTATGAGGGTGGTAAGCAAAAGGCTGACGTGGACAACACTGCTCAGAAGGAAGGGGAGTAGGAAACCTGACTTTGGTGGAAACCAGGCTCCTGGTATGTCTGTTGCTCTGATTTCATTAAAGTACTTATTTACCACATCAGCAGATCTCAAGCAGCCAGAGAACATAAATACCAATTAATGTCATCCCCATGGATGCCAAAATGACTACTGCCACCACATCACCTTCGGAGCTACTTGCCATCCCTCTGCAAGCAGCCCAGGCAGCACTGTGGTCTGTCAGCTTCGGGCTGGTGCTCGTGTTATGCCTGCCTGGCCCCAGACAGACCACAGGGAAGTCACGTGGAACTTGGGATGCTTGTTCTCATGGAAACAGGGTTAGGCCTAGCTGTGGGTGGCACTGGGATGGCCCATGACAGTTTCTCTGTCCCCAAATATAGGAGAACTAAATAAATTGAAGGAGTAGTGCTGGGAGCAGAGTGCTAGGAATACAGTGTGAGCCAGATAGAGGGGAAAGCATGACCTCTCTCTCTCCCTTTTGCAAAGCTGGCCTCACATGCAGAGCTGGGTTCTAGCATTTCCACCCTCCTTTCTGAATCCTTTCAATCTCATGTTCCTTTTCCAAGGAGCCATGCCTTACAATGCCCCTTATGTTGTTCTAAACTCCCAAAGCAGTGGCCTATTAAGGGCTGCTCTATCTTCTTTCTTCTAAAATTACCTACTCTACCCATCAATTACCCCAAGACTTAAAAAAACAAAACTTACAATTCTCTTAGTGCCATGGATTTTAATTTAGCATTAGGAAAGGAATATTAATTTGTACCCTGGCACCTTCCAAGATAGAGAAAATACCCATTTAATAGAGTCAGAGACCATTTTTCTTTGTGCCTCATTGGGTTCCTGTTAAGAAGTAACAGATTTTAGAGGGTTCTCAACTGGGTGAGTTAGAACTGGCTTAGAAGACCATCAGAGACATTACCTATGTAGACCCACCTAGATGTGTGTAGACTTCCACAGGCCCACACAAACCTGGGTAGGATGCACAGACCTACTTAGACCTGCACGGACTATTACTTTTCTACCAACAGAAAGAGAGTAGACGAGCCTCTTTACGTCCTGTTTTCATCATCACTGTGGGAGGCTGTGAAATTATCTTGGACATTTGGCCCTTGGCTATTAGTCAGGAGACATGTTACCTTGTATTTGGGAATGGTCTTCAGAAGTTCTTTCACTGGGACATCTGTGCCAACCACGCCCAGAAGAATGCCTTTTGATCTCTGTTGAAAACAAACATTAAACAAGAGCAACAATAGTAAGTTAATTTGGTAGAAGAAATAGAACCTCGTGAGAAGCCACACACCGTAGATCACTGTCTGGTGCCTTCTCCAAGCAGATAGAGATTGAAGATTAACCCAGATCTCCAAGAGGGACCCTCTTCTACCCACCCCCCACCCCCGCCCCAAAATACTGATGACAAGAAGGGTAGCTTCTGAGGCTAAACAATCCTTCTCTCCTGAGAATCAAGAATTGATGTGAAGAAGCTAACGACTGTGATCATTAATCAGTTTCTCTCATGGAAGCTTTCTACAGGAAAGACTTGGCATGTTAACCACTTTCTCAATTTACACTGCCATCTGGTGCCCAGGAGAGAGAGACTGAATAGCCAGAGAAAGACATGAAACCCTAACATTTATAGCAGCAAGTTGGAACCAAGGATGAAGGTGAAGGAATAGGCTTCTGGTGTCCCACTTTTCTGGGGTCAACGTGATGTGCTGAAACTTTCCAGAAGTTTCATGTCAGAAATGCTTTCCAGAAGAAGATACACATTGCTACTGTCCATTGTCTCCCTCAAATTCAAGGGCACCCAGAACCTCAGACTGTGACCCTATTTGGAAACAAGGTCTTTGCAGATGTAATACGTTGAGGATCTCAAGGTGAAATGATCTTGGATTTAGGATGGGCCTTATATCCAATGGCTGGTGTCTTTATAAGACAAGGAGAAGACAGACAGACACGTGAGAGAAGAAGGCCATGTGAAAACTGAGGGAGAGATTGGAGTTACCCTACCACAAACCAAGGAACGTCTGGGGCCACTGGAAGAGGCAAGGAAGGATTCTTCCCAGAGCCTTCAGGGGAAGCATGGACCTGCCGATGCCTTGATTTTGGACTTCTAGTGTCTGGAACTGTGAGAATAAATTTCTATTATTTCAAGCCACCTCATCTGTGGCACTTTGTTTACTACAGCCAGAGGAAACTAATACAAGGCTGGTAACTATAAATAAGAGAAAGGGCATCCCACCACAATCAAGAATTCTCTCTGCAGTTTTCCTCCCTTTGCTCAATTAACACTTCAATTTTGGAAAAGTGTTGCATACTATAAAATGATACTGGCTTGAATTCCTCTCATCTATTCTTGATTTCATCATTCTGACAGCAGGATTAAAAGTGAGGAAAAATTACATGCCCCCTATCCTTAGAATAAGCAAATAAATAAATAAAGGTCACTAGAGCTTGAGTCAGAGGGGGTCTGAGAAAACAGTGTTCCTGTCATCAAGCAGGAGGCACAGCCACTGTACTCACGGTTTCATTCTGCTTACTAAACACGGGCATGGCGACCGTGGTCATGAGGACAAGGCCCTGATCATCAGCAAGCTGGATAGAGAGAGAAAGGCCAGTTACCTGAGAATGATCTAGAAACCACAGTGCTGGAGGCCATCCCCCTTGACCGTCTCATCCTTTCCTGACCAGGGGCCGTTGGGAATGGACCAGTGCCCACTCAAGCCTTTAGCCTAGGACGGAGGGCAATGTCCCTCCCTCCTGATTAGCAGATGAGGATCCCAGCCCAAGGCAGGAGAAACAAAGTCGGCCACCATCAGTCATGCCAGCTGATCTGTTCACCGCATTCAGCCATTTTGGTTCAAATAAAGCCTTGTTTGGATCTTAGTGATTCGTTTTATTTTTATTACCGCAAATTGATTTTACTATTTTACTTTGCAGACATTTATGTTCAATATGTGCAATATTAATGCTTCTCCTTAATCTGAAAATTGAAGATCAGAAAGCATGAGTGTAAGGGGTTTTATGAATTGCCTTGCTGGAAACAATGGAATCTGGAAGCACTTATTCTCCCCAAGGTAGCTGAGTCAAGGCCTTTTTGGACCTCTACAGATCTCTGCATGCCAGTCCCAGATGGAAAACAAACAAAACAAAAACAAAATAAAAAAAATAACTCGGCATCTGATCCCTAAAATCACCGCTAAGAAGCTAAACATGTCTCCTGGAAGAACGACCTTGAAGTATGGCACGTGGTACTCTTCTGTAACCCTTTGACTTGCATAGAGATGCACCGAGACCCTCCATCACATTTGCTTTTCGCACAGTGTTGGGAGACAGCAGGAACCCCTTCTCTGCCCCAATAATGAATGGGGAAACAGAGTCCTAGACCACAGTGGGCTTTAGTTTGAGACAAATCTGGTTCTAATTCTCAGCTTTGAATCTTTATTAACTGCATAAGCTAAGCCTTCATATCCTCATATAAAACAATGCCAATTTTTCCCCAGCATTGTTGCCATGAAGATAGAATGTGAAACTGCCTAGCATGGCACCTGGCATATGAAGATGCTCAAAGGATGTTAGTTTCCTCTCCCCGCCTTGTGAGTCACACAGCTAGACCATAGCAGCATCCAAAATGAGATCAAGGCATGTGGCACTGCTGATAGGCACCAAAATTGGCCTGGCAAGTCTAGTGGGAGAGGGATACTTCCTGGTTTCATTGCCCATTCAAGTCTCAAATGAAGCAATCTGTGATGAGAATCCACTATCTTCAGTCTAGAGTGTTTTCTGATGTTTTGGCACTTCTCATCCCTACTTTATTTCCATAGAAAAATCAAGTACTGCTCCCTCAGTCTTCTTGGGAAAAGGTATTATAAAGAGAAGATCCTAAAATCTAAATCTTTGAAGCCCCCATGGACTGGCTTGCCTCTTGAGTAAAAAGTCATTAAAGACAGTCCATCTTCCACCAACCTTTTCTTCCAATGGATTCTTCAAGCTCTAGGGCCTGACTCCTGGTAATGCGGTACACAGAAGAGCAGCACCTGCATCCCTGAGTGCATCAGAAATGCATAATCCCAAGCCCCACACTCCAGACCCTCTGAATCTTTATTTTAATAATTAGCATGCATATTAAAATTCAAGAAGCATTGTTATAGGGCAACCCTTTCCACTTCATATCCATCAATAATCATGGTACTTAAAGAGAAGTTCACAGATTTTGGGAGTAACTCCTAACAGGCATCAAGGCGGCCATGTTTTTATTAGCTTTTGTTGTTTGTTTTTTTGAGGAAGATTAGCCCTGAGCTAACATTTGCTGCCAATCCTCCTCTTTTTGCTGAGGAAGACTGGCCCTGAGCTAACATCCATGCCTATCTTCCTCTACTTTTTTTTTTTATGTGGGATGCCTGCCACAGCATAGCTCACCAAGCAGTGCCATGTCCACACCAGGGATCTGAACCGGCGAACCCTGGGCCGCTGAAGCAGAATGTGCGAGCTTAACCGCTGCGCCACCGGGCCAGCCCCTAGTTTTACATCTATATCAAGATGATGCTATATCCCCTCCATGACAAGTAAGACGAGGCAAGAATCTCATGGTCCCTCAAAGACTGGGAATTCATGGTGCGATGGTTAATTTTATGTGTCAGCTTGGCCAGGCCAAGATGCCAAGTTGTTTGATCAAACACCAGTCAAGATGTTGCTGTGAAGGCATTTTTTAGTTGTGAATAACATTTAATCAGTAGACTTTGATAAAGCAGATTACCCTCCATAAGGGGGTGGGCCTCATCCAATCAGATGAAGGCCTTAAGGGAAAAAACAGATCCCCAAGGAAAAAGGAATTCTGTTTTCAGACTGCCTTTGGTCTCAGGACTGTAACATCAACTCTTGCTGGAATTTCCAACCTGCAACCTACCTTACAGATTTCAGACTTACAAGCCCTCACAATTGTGTGAGGCAATTACTTAAATCTCTCTCTTCAAATATATATCTCTATCCTATGTGTTTGTATCTATATATCTATATCTATATTTGTCTCCTATGGTTCTTTTTTCTAAAGAGCCCTGACTTATACACATGATAATCACATACATTATTTGGGGCAGTCTAATTTGGGTATTAGAGTCAGCAAACAAACTTACTTTATCATAACATTAATAACCAAATAATATTAACTATGAAATGAAGTTGGCAGTTATTGTTGCCAGGAACCAAGTTAACCAACATATAACAGTTTATGGAAACGTAGTTCCAACATCTTACTAAAAATATTTAAAGTATACTATGGCCACCATTGGGGGCATGCAAGGCCATTTCCACAAGCAGAACCAACCCATGGTGAACATCTTAGAACCAGAACTCTTCCCATATTCTGACTACTTGATTAATCCTTAATGCTATACAGAAAACTGATGTGAGCTGATCCATAACCCTGGGCAACTTCCACTTTGCAAGTCAAATCAAAATTTCAAGCAATGCCAACATGTATCATGGATGAAATAAAAACATACCATTGACAATAATGAGAAATGAAGTTTTTTTCCTGCAAGCAATAAAAATTAGTTATAAATCACTGGTAATTATCCTGGCACAAACACAAGATCATAGGAAGCTAACTTCCAAATGTTAAGCCAGAATATAGTATCAACTTCACTCAGGGGCTAATTCCAAATGTAATTACTGCATCATTACTTAAAAAAAAAATCCCCATAATATTGCATTTGTACTGAAACCACTCATTTGTAACCAGCCGCCAGTAAACAAAGGAAAAATGGTGAGCTCTGTCAGGGCACTATGCTATGAGCTTACACACCCCTCTCCTAGTGGCAGTTCTCTTCCAGATTTGGACTGACTTGGCCAGAACCCTCACCTGTAGCCTTCCTAATGTACACCAGCTCATGAGTATGGCCATGAGGGCTGGCAAGACCCCGGAAATATCACTTGGACAACATTAAGATGCTCTTCTGCACCAAGCAGCTCTATGTTTCCTAGTATCCACAGGTCTGGGTGCTGTGAATCTTAAACATTTCATGGAGAAGGAACATCAATTTGAAAGTTAATTTGCACTGTAAGCACTTTATGATTGAAAGGCATTTTGTACTCCTGCCATAGGAAATAGCAGCCAGTGGCAGAAGTTTTTTTCCAGACCACCAAGCAGAAGTTATGCAGCCAACCACAGCCAGACACCCTCTGTCCCCACACACAAGGGGGTCCCTGCTTTTCCATGGCCCCCTAACCTGTAGCGGCTGCTGAGGCAAGAATGCTGCTTATGATTCATACACGTGGCTTCCAAGAAAAACGCAGACGTAGAGTCAACATTCATTTTCCAAAGGGTAGGAATGGGAGAGGGGGGTCACCATGGTCCAT
Source organism: Equus quagga (assembly GCF_021613505.1). Lineage (NCBI taxonomy): Eukaryota > Metazoa > Chordata > Mammalia > Perissodactyla > Equidae > Equus > Equus quagga. Next base: position 132,070,642 of record NC_060267.1, read on the forward strand.
CTGGGCAAAATCCCATTAACTTAAGTCCAAGTGGGAATCCTAAAATGAACTGCCATTCAATTACACTTGCCCAGGCTTTGAACAGGCCTCTGAAACGCTTGGTTGTGGTGCTTTATTGTATAATAAGTGTATATTATTCCATATCCTTCATTTCCTATGCTACATAATGGAGACTGTTCTGGTATCAAAGGAAATGATGAATAATAATACTGAACATCTGGTTTATAAAACACAAACTTGCTCAACAGATTGACTGCTTCCTGTCAGCTTCCCAAGTTAATCATGCATGTGGGCTCATGTGAATATGCATTTGGATCCATGTGCGAGGTACATGCAGCGATGCCAGGCCTCTGTTCTCAATGCTTGATTAGTTTCCCACCAATGGACTAGCCGGCAATGCAGACAGCTTTAGGGTGTGGTCCCACATAGGATGACAGCACTAAATTTGGGGTCTATCAATTTTGCTGTTGGTCTAGTCATTGTTATTCACTGATTCCCCTGATAAACATTCCTTGAGCATCAGCTATGAGCCAAGTTCTGCGCCATGTGTTAGGAAGACAACTAGGAATGAGACATAGGTCTTACCCCCTTGGACCCCAAGTCCAGCAGGGGAGACAGAAAAGCTCATGAGGCAGAGAGAGAAGAGCTGGCAGGGCGGGCACACCAGCCCTCATTAGGTGAGCAGAGCTATCTTCTTCAGGACTAGCCCAAACTAAAGTAAAAAGGTCCAGTGTTTATTGATATCTGTCAGGTTTTATAGGAGAGATTCAGAATGCTTTCTGAAAGCCAGTTTAACAACACCAGGAACAAGTTCCCTGCTGCATAGCAGTCTCATCCATTTGCTTTATACTTAAGAATATTTATAAATGGAACAATGCAAGGGGAGAGCTTTTTAAAAGTTGCCCAGCAGCTTTCTTTGCAAATAGGACCCCCTTCCTTGAGGGAAATCCTCTTCACCCCTTCCACCCACAAGGTTCTCTTGGCAGCTAACCTCTCCCATCCTGCAGGTGTGGCTGGGCATTCAACCCAGGCTGAGCCAACTACAGCACTTCACACATACACACATGACACACACATTTATTGATCAGGCACATGATTCAAGATAGGCCACCTGGGGATTTTTCTTCTTTCCTAGCTGGAGCTAATGGGAAAAACTCTCTACTCTCCTTTGTGTGTGGTTATAGGAACATAAGCCTGACAGCCATGTCCCCTCCCCACAGAGA
>NC_060267.1:132692876-132761523 GCF_021613505.1 Equus quagga
AATGTGAGTGTGTGAGTCTGTGTGTGAGTCTCTGTATGTGACTGTGTGTGAGTGTCTGTGTGTGCACGTGATTGTATATGAGTAAATAAATGTGATGTTTGTGCACAGGTATGACTGCATGCATAAGTGTGCATGTGAGTGCAATAGCCACAACCTTGCAGTGTTCTTGTCTGCAAAGGCAGTCTGTCCTAGGGTAAGGCAGGTCTAGCATTCAACTGAGGGGATTCCTTTAAGCCAACTTCCACATTTGTCCCTGGAGAACAATGGCCTCACACTCACATGTCCACATTCACTTGCACAATGACACAGCTTCTCAGCATCCATTCTCTGGGCAAGAGAAGAATGCTCCTGTGAAATGAGAAGCCCTTAAATGAACAGTTGCAACATATGCCGAGGCTACTATTCTGGTTTTGGTTTACGTTCAAAACATCAAGCCAAATGGAGAAAAAGAAGAAAGTGTCCATGCGTAATACACCTTCTAATTATCTGAATCTAAAGTTGCCTGTTTTCACAGAGGGCAGACTGCCTTCTGGAGGTTAGGCATGTAAGAAAACGTCTTTCCAGCGTCATAACCACTTCTTTGGGACTATCTTAAGAAATTACAAGGTTTCAAAGTGTCCATCAAATGAGAACTCATTAAATTAATCATGATTTATCAAATAATAGAATTTCATAAATCCATTAAAAAGGATAAAGTGAATTCTTTGAGCTGACATACCCACATGGCAAGGTGTCCATGATAAGCAAAAGTGTTAAATGGAAAAAAACAAGTTTTGGAACAAGATGTATAGTATAAACCCACTTCTGTTTTTAAAAAAACATAGATATAGGTATAAATTTAAGTATAGGTGTAGATATATTGCTATATATCTTCTGAGTGTGTAAGCCTAGAACAAACCGGAAAGTCACGTGCTAAACTGTTAATGCTGGTTACCTCTAGATTGGATTGGAAAATTGAAGTGAAACATTTCACTTTTCCTTTCAACATTTTGGTATTGTTTGACTCTTTACAGAAAGCATGGAGAGTAGAAGATGGTGTGTCTGGAGGTATTAACACAGGAAACATCTGAACAACACAGATGTTCCAGAAAGATGACTGTGTGATCACCTGTTTTTAAAATCATGATAAGGTAGGAAAGGAAGACCCGTCAGTGCTAATGAATGAGTGAGGGGAGAAGAAGTGGCTCCTCAGAGCTGAGTCCTGTCAGGAGGGAGTGACAGGTGTCTGCTCAGTTGAGAAACATGACCGTGTCAGCAAGCCCAGACGGCGGAGCAGTCCAGGCAGTGCCCCCGACCTCCTTACAGTGCGGGCATTTGTGGCTCTCCCCTCACTGAGTTGTCTTCACTGCTGACAACTGTTTTTGAAATGCTGAACTGCGATTGTGCAAATACCTATTGCATGTTAAAACACGTGTTTTAATGACCGTGCTTTGGGGACATAAGGTATTTAAATTCCAGGAATATCAATAATCACAAAAGTAGATTGTTTTCTGCTGTATTACTTTTACAATAAAGATAAATATAATATTTAAAATTTTGCATGAAATAATCAGGTTTCAAATATATATGGTAAACCCTCTGTTTGAGGCCAATTTTGGGGGGATCCACCCTCAACTTCTCGTCTCAGGTCCTCTTCCCCAGTGCCAGTCAGCAACTCCTCACAATAAGGCCACACTTTGGAAAACAAACTGCTTTTTAAATAAGATAAACAATAATCATTTAGGTTGGTAAATGATCTGTTTAAACTCACACACATTCCAAAGGCAAATATAAGTGTGGATGAGATTAGCCACTGTTTTAAGTGCTCACTGTCAATAGTTCTCTGTCCCTCTGTCTGTCTGTCTGTCTGTCTCTCAGCATGGACTGGAGTTAGCAGTAAGAACTGAGCTTAACTTCCTGCTGGGAAAAGAGGAACTCTAAATCCTCAGCTCGTTTAAAGAGTGTGAAGGTCCTTTCACTAGATGAGCATTTCATTCGATCCGTGACTTTGCATCTACACATTTCCTGTTACACGGGGTGATGAAGAGTCACTCCCCCATCATGTGATGATAGCCTAATTATTCAAATGTTCTAAGTGGTCAAATAACATGGGCATTTTTTCTATAGTAGATCTTTAGTAATCATATATTTAAGGAGAAATGTTTAAAGTTAAGGAGCATGGGGCCTAATCTCAAACTAACTTGAATAATTAAAATTAATTTGATGAACAACTTCTTTAGAACATGGATTAAGGTGATAATATCTAATCAAAGATTTGTAAACCCTTTGCAAATTTTAATCATAAGAATTTTCTTAAAGAAATAATCATGACACAAAAAAAATTAACTATAAGAGTAGTTATCATAATGTTATGTAATAGAAAATTAAAACTACTTAAATGCCTAAAAATAGGGTATTGATTAAGTAAATTATGGTTGATTCATGTAATATTATGGTGCTATTAGAAATGATGCTGATAATACCTTAACTACGGAAAAACACAGTGATCAAAAGAAACATATAATATATATTCGTATAACAATCCAATGCTTTAAAATAGTTATTACCAATGAAAACATATAAGCAACAAAAAGCTCTCAAACGTATTTACTATCAGTGAAATTGCTTTGAGTTTTTTCTCTCTTTTTTAATCAACTATTCTTTTAAATTATAGAAGTAAATATGTGAACAAAATTTTTAAAAGAGTCCAACCGGTACAGAAAAGTAAAAAATGAGATGTGAAGTTTCCCTTCTCTCCAAAGAAAATCACTGTTAATTTCTGTCTTTAGTTCTTTTTGTGATTATCATTACAACTTTAAGTAGTATATTTATATTTCTACTTTTTTATCTGTTTAGTCATCAGCTTACAGAGCCCTTACCATGTGTAGGCGTGGTTCTAAACGCTGATGTGAGGGTGTGGGAAACAGTCTGCGCCCTCCTGAAGTTTCCTGTCCAGTGGGGTTATTAACTTCACTCCCCAGTGCTGCTATACCCAGTATCCGTGGACACACCACAGTGAAAGAGGACTTTCACATTCATGCACTAACCCTCCCTCTTTTTGCTTCAAATACGAATATTTGGCAAATATATAACAATTTTTCCTTTGTCAAGGTTAATAATGTTTACATTTTATTTTGTAAGTCATTCTTCCAGGCTTTGTCTACAGATTAATAATAAAAATTGAGAACCAAAAGTCATATTTACAGTAACAGATTGTTATGAACTTATTTCACAGTCTCTGCGAAACCATGCAGGGTGTCTGGACTCACAGAGAAAACACAGACTTCTAGTATGAACATGGCTCTATCAATTCAGGCTTTTTCCTTGCTCAGAAAAATCATAAAAAAAGCAACAAAGATTTTTTAAAATCCACAAACTCCATTTTCATCAAAACTTAAAGGCAGATTTAGTCTGCAGACTACAAAATGCAAGTCAAGGCTGCCCAAAGGAGCATGGGATGCAGAAGCCGCATAGAGGATGGGAGGACAGAAGGCAGAGAGTGGAGAGGGCTCCAACATTAGCAGACTCCAGAAATGACAACTGCCTGAGAGGTAAAGCCTCTCCCTAGATGCAGATGCTCTGTCCCTGTGGCAACAATGGATATAGGACCGAAGTGGAACAAGATTGGAGGCAGAGGTCCTCCGGGACCTGAGGTGGTCCCTCGAAGCAAAGGAAATGGTACTACACAAGGAATCACACAACCGTGTTAAATTGAACAGTCTGTTATTATGGTAGCAGAAAAGGAGAAAGTCTTCAGGTTGTGAAGGAAGGCTACCTCAGCTTATTCCTTGCCCTCCTACCCATATACACATACTTGAAGCTCCTGCAAATAGTTATTGATCTAGAAAATCAACCAATTCAACAATGAGTGAAAAGAAGAAAGAGAGGAAGCAGGAAGAGGAGGAGAGGGAGGAGGAGGAGGAGGAGGCGGTGGGGGGAGGGGGGAAGGGAGAGGAGGGGGAAGGGGAGGAGGGAGAGAACAACTGGCCCAACATCAGTGCAAACAGTCTATTCTTTAAGATGCAAAAAAGAATAGCACAATTTATCAAAGAAAAGAGAACACTCACCAGAAAAATGTTGCCATAGAGCAGATGAAAATTGTAACCAAATGTTTCACCATGAACTTTAAAAGTATAAGATGCAGTCTCCCTCAATGATGCAAGATGCTGACCAGAAATACAAGAACTTAGGGAAAAGACAATGAAGACACAGGAGGGGATGAAACGTAAGCTTGCAGAATTCAGGAGAGAATTCAAGGAAAAAGATAAAACCACCAAAGATACAAAGATAAAATTGGAAGGGTCACAAGAAGAATAAATACTGCAGAAAACAAAGTAAGAGACATAGAAAATAGAAATTATAAAAGCAAACAAAATAAAATGGAAATAAAGAAAGAGTTAAATAGTAGCTAGAAAATGAGATGTTGAAAACAGGCCAAGGTGATCTAACACATGTATTTTCAAAGAAGGAAACTGAGACAATGAAATAGAACAAATACTTAAAGATATACTTCAAGAAAACATGATGGAACTACAGGAAAACTTGAATGTGCGTAGAGATCTGGGCATGCTGCATATTAGGGAAAACTTACCTCAGTGATTAGCCCTGAGACACATCCTGGAAAAGAAAGCGAGTTTTAAAGATAAAGAAAGTATCCTTTGGATAGCTAAGCAAAAATATCCACTTGCTTAACGGTAGAAATAAGGATAGCATAAGAAACCTCCAGAACAAAATCGATGCCAAAATATAATGGAGCGATTCCTACAAGATTCTCAAGGAAAAGATTATGGGTCAGTGTTTTATATGCAACCAAACTGACTTTCTAGTGTAAAAGCTACATACAGTGATGAACAAGGAAAATCTCAGAGAATGCTACATACTTGGGACTAGATAAAGATAAAAGGAGAAATTAATTATTAGAAACATTATAACAAAATTAAAAGGAAGCAGACACAAAAAACAAAAACACTACAGACCAATCGCACATAAGAATGATGATGCAAATCCCCAAATTCCATATTAACAAACAAAATCCAGAAACAGATTAAAAGAATCACAAGACAAGGATGCCAACTAGCTCCTCATTGTTTAACATAATATTAAAGGAGTAGCCAATCTAATTTGATAATAGGAAAAAAAGGAAACTAAAGTCATCAAAATTGGAAAGAAGAGGTAAAACTATCTTTATGTGATGATGATCTAATTGTATACCTGGAAAATTAAAGAGAATCAACTGAAAAACTTGTGTGAGAATTTAAAAGATGTTGGGGTACCAAATTTGTACATAGAAACAAATGATGTTTATGTATATGCATTTATATCACAGCTAGTTAGAAGATCTAATGGAAGAAAACGTCCCATGTGGTATAGTACCAACAAGAAAGATAAAATACCTAGCGACGAACTTAAAAGAAATTTCTAGGAAAACTCTAAAACACCGGTAAAGACAGAAAAGAAACCTTGAATGAAAGGAAACATATCATTATCTTAGAAAATATATAAATAATATAATTTCTCTCCCAATTAATTTATACATTTAATATGATTTAATAAAAATTATCAGTCAGATTGTTTTAGGACACATGTTAACTCTAAAGCTCACATGGAAAACGAACAAACATAGTCAGAAAAATACTGAAAAAGAAGTGTAATGAGGGAAGATTAGACCTACCAATAATTAAACATTGTGATACTGGCAAATGAACAGATCATTAGACCAAAAGAAAGAAAAAAAACCCACAGCATAGAAAAATCCTCAAATAAATCCAATAAGTACTGTACAGGTCTTTAATATATGATAAGAGAAGATCTCAACGAAAGGTGAAAAGAACTATAGTTGGTCTTGAGATAGTTGGATATCTATCTGAAAAAATTGAATTTCGGTTCATAGCATACATCAGGATAAATTTCATTTAGATCTAAGATTTAAATATAAATAAGAAACAATTTCCATTCCCCGATACACACACCTGATACGTACTAGAAAAAAATATGAGAGAATTCTTTTATAAACTTGGAGTAGAAAAGACCTGTCAAACTATGACTTAAAATCTAGAGGTCATGAAAAAGTTAAACTACATAAAGAAGTTTAAATTATAGTGTATCGTTAATAAAACATATTTAAGCAAAATCAAATGATAAATGGCAGACTTCAACTTCTGTTAAAGAATAGAAAGTTGCAAAGATCATCACTGTCACCTTAAAATGAGACACAAGTTGGATAACCTACAAAATCCTTGGCAGAGAGGCAGGTACAGAAGAAATCCAACATAGATGCAGATAAAGAGGAACCAGCTGAACTTTCGATGGTTGCACAGGAATTAGCATGATGGATTAGAATTCCAAGGAACCCCAATCATAGAGCAAGTCTTCGCTTACCTGTTGACTCTTTCCCACAGCTTTCATTGAGTACATGGGGGTATTGTGCTGAAGGCCAGGGGCAAGGCAAGATGGCTGAGAAAGGTCCCCTCAAGGTCAACAGGGTCTTCCTCTAGTGCAAGGTAGGGACCTTCTCCAAGTACAAGGTAGGAGCCTGCCGATGACTGAGAACATAGCAAATAGGTCTGAGAAATACCTTTAAAGGACTCAGGCATCCACGACAAGAACTTCAGCTGCTCTCCAAAGTCTAGGGGTAGGATAGGAGGGCTTAGATAGTTGAGAGAGGTGAAAGAAACACATATGGAGCCTACAGACAATAAAAGAATGATAAATGGATGTTATGAACAACTTTATACTGCCAAATTCAACAACCTATGTTAAGTGTACAGATTCCTTGAAAACCACAACTTCACTCAAAACTGACCCATAAAGAAAGAGAAAATCTAAAAGCTCTGTATCTATCAAATAAATTTCATTTTTCATAAAAACAGACAAAAAATTCTAGGTTCAGATAGTTTCACAGTAAATTCTATCAAACATTTAAGAAATAAATAATTCTAGTCACAAACAGTTTAAGAAAATAGACAAGGAAGGACAATTTCCACCTCATTTGATGAGACCAGCATAACCCTGATACAGAAATCTGACAAGGTCATTAAAAGAAAGGAAATTACAGATCAATCTCTCTTATGAACATAGACACAAAAATCCTTAACAAAATATTAGCAAGTTGAATCCAGCAACATATAAAAAGGGTAATACGTCATGACCAAGAGGAATTTTATTTTTTGAAAAATAACAGGAACACAGTTGTTTTATCTTTTGAAAAATCAAACAATGTAACTCACCACATTAATAGAATAATAGAAGAAAATGTTATCCTCTTGACAGATGCAAGATAAAATTGACAAAATTCAAAATAAATTTAAGATTTTTTTAAAAGCTCAAAACCAGGAATAGACAGGAACTTCCTCAATCTCATAAAAACCATCTACCGGAAACAACTACGGAAAACATATCAGTGGTGAAGCAGCAAACAGTGTCCCCCTACAATTGAAAATAAGGCAAGGATGTCCACTCTCACCACTTCTGTTTAACTTTATAGTGGAATTCGTAACCAGTGCAATAAGGCAAAAGAAAAGATTGGAAAGGAAGAAGTAAAGTTTTCATGATTGCACATGACATGACTGTATACATAGAAAATCCTATGGAATCTACTAAAATACATGCAACAATCAATATGAATGAACCTCAAAAACATTATGCTTGAGTGAAAGAAGCTGGGTACAAAAGAGTGTATACTATAATGATTCCAAAATTTGTGAAGTCCCAAAACTAATCTATGGTGACAGATCAGAAAATGCTTGCCCAGTTGGAAGACATTGGGTAATTGTCTAGAAAGGGCACAAAGACACTTTCTGGGGTGATGAAAGAGTTCCACATTCTGTTTTGGGTGGTGTTTGCACATGTGAATACTATTGCCAAAACGCATAAAACTGAGCACTTAAGATCTATGCATTTTATTGTGTGTAAATTATGCCTCAGTTTTTTAGAAAGCTTGTGATTATTAGATTTCTCTGTACAATATTTTTGCCCAGCAATAATACTGTTGTTTTCAAGAGATGCTGATGGATTACCTTGCATTGTGACCACTGCCTTTTTATATTATAATTGTTTGTAACTTCATGAAATCTTCATAAATGTGACCAAAAGCAATAATAAAGTTGTGAAACACTTAAAAATGACAACTGGCAGACTGGGGGAAATATTTGCAACTCATCTCTCAAACAAAGGGCTAATTACCTTTGTATATAAGAATACTTTAATTCATTTTAAAATTACCATAAATTACCAAAGTAAAGACAGCTTTACTCTAGGACTGGAGTGCTTTTGTCACAAGTGGATTCCACTCTTGGGTGTAAGCACTTTTCCTCTTTCTGGTTTCATTTCCTCATCTAACGGTGGTCTGGAAAAAGGGAGGGAGGAAGGAAGGGAAGGAATAAGAAATGAGCAAGAAAGAGAAGGAGGCAGGGAGGAAGGGAAGGAGAAAAAGAAGATAGATACATATCTATGCTCCACAAAAGTACTGGTAGAAATATATCAACATATTAATAACAGGGAGTGAAATAATGGAAGGTTTTTTCTTCCTACGGATTAGCTGTGTTTTTTTAATAATGACCACATATTGCTTTCTGTTCATTTATAAGAAATGCTATCATGCAAATGAGAACTATTTCTGGTGAACCTATTATACTTACAAGTACTTTAAATAATTTTCATAGAGTTCAATTTATGAGTTGAAATTTTATTCTTTCAACAGGCAATGCTTTTCTTATTCATTTATCCCCACCCACCCACAGAACACGGATGAATTAAGAGAGCTTCATGAACTTTTATTTATAAATGCTGCATAATTTTATATTGCAACAGAGAGGATATTCTTTAAAACTCATTTAAATCTACCTACCTTATATTTGGAGTTTTTTTCTATAGTTTCCATCAGAGTTGGTGCCCATATTGGTTTCTTAAAATAGATGTAGAAAAGGAATCCACTGACAATGTATTTGTCCTTTAAAAAAGGTCTTTGTATGATATTTCAAACACACATAAAAATAGAGAATTATTTAGTGAAACTTGCATAACCATAACCTAGATTTAACAAGTATTTTGCCATATTTACTTCATCTTTTTAAAAATAAATTAGACATTATGACATTTCATTCCTAAATACTTCAGCATGCATTTCTAAAAACTAAGGACATCTTCTGACATAACTACAAACCCGTTTTCATACCTAACAAAATTAGCTGTAATTTCTTAATATGATCTCATACTCAGACCATATTCAAATTTCGCATATTTATCCCCAAAACGTATTTTTTTCAGTTATTTGTTCCAGCTGGGATTCACATAAGATACAACTGACCATTTAATTTCTGAAATCTGAAACAGTTTGCATCATCACCACCACGTTTTCATTTTTAATATTTTTTTAGGATGTTATTGACTTAAAGAAACTTGGTCAGCTGTTCCATGAAGTGTTTTCTGGCAATTTAAAGAACGATTTGAGAAAACACCAAAGAACTCATTGCAAAAATAGTCATCTCTAAACACAACATCAGATTCCTATTTTAACCTCAAAATTTTGCAAATCTTGATCTTGGACATGAAGAATGTAATATGTGGGGAAGGTGGGAAGTGGGGGGAAACACTAGAAAAAATGACTTAAAACCAGTATACAAGTAGACTGATCTAGAACTCCCTATTTTTTTGTTACTAAAGTCCTGATTTTAGGAAGAAAGCTGCCTTGCCTTTGGAACCGCTAAACCCGGAAGACGTCGCAATTTGCCTTCTGGCCTGGAGGAACATGAGCTTAATGTAGCTTGCAGGAAGCCTGATTTCAGCTAGCCTTAACACCCCCAGAAGGAGTTAAAATGTGAAAGAACAGCAGTTTCCCTTTCAGGAGGCCCATCTTGTCACAGACAACAGGGGTAAGAGAAAACATTTTAAGCTAATGATGTTTCCAGCTAACCAGATCTGGATGAAGCAATCCATTGGACTCCAGTTTGCAAGTCTCATTTCTTATAAGGTTCATTTATCTTAGAATGCTCAACCACCAGAAGTATCCTGCCTTCACATTTTTCTGAATATTAAGCTAGACAATGAATTCTTCTCTCAGCTGGTTAACTATCTTTAACCCCCAGGCTTCTACAGTATTGTGTGTGTTAATTCAACTGCATCATAAACTCTCTAATATTGAAAAACAACAACAACAACAAAAGAGACAAATATTAAGCATAATGAAAGGAATGTTGTTGCTAAGGAGATTTTTATATGATGCAACCAAGAAAGTCCTCCATATATAGAAGGAAGAATTCTTAAATCATCTAACACACAATAGTTGAGCATCTGCTGACTGGATTGTATACCCATCTCTATTCTGGCCTGGAAGAGGGTGTGGCTTTCCTTGTCAGTCTGGGTCTTAGGCCCACCCCTGAGGTCAGAGGTGAAGTCAACTTCATCAAAACCTAAATCTAAAAGTAGTGAACGGAGACTTCCCCAAGGAAAGTCAGTGAGCAGCTACCAGCAGAAGGGGGAATAGATCCTGGGCAGGCAAAACCAACAGATGGGCATCCATAGACCAAGGACTAAATGAAAATAGGGCTCCATGAACATGGAGAAAGGGTCATCACTGGCATGTGTCCCCTCTTTCCATTCAAATGCCCAAGTCCCTAAAACTTTTTAGCTAACTAGCCTCGGTCCTTCTCCCAATGGCATCCATTCTCTTAGGACTCTGGCTCCATCAGGTTTGTTATCCTATTGGGCAAGTTTCCTAATGCAGCTCCTCTCCCAGGCAGACAAACCTTGTCTCCAGCTAAATTCACTTTATAAAGTCCTTAATAGAATGACCTTAATGGAAAGAGTGTTTTGGTCCCAATCGCTGTAAAAACATCATAGTTCTCTAGGCTGTCGAGTCCAGCCTTAGTAGGAGAAATCATTCATTTCTTGATTTGGTTCATCTAGATGTTGGGAAGCAACAGAAGAAGCGGTCACTTAATTTTTCAGTGAAAGATGAAATGGAAGCAGGGAAGTTGTTTTTTATTTTTTAAGAGCAGTTTTAGTTTTGCAACAAAATTGAGAGGAGGGTACAGAGATTTCCCCTATATCTCCTGTACCCACGTACACATAGTTTCTTCCCTTATCAACATCTCTCACCAGAATGGTACATTTTTTTACCAAGAATGAACCAACTGACACATCATAATCACCCAAAATCCATAGTTTACATTAGGTGTTGTGCATTCCATGGGTTTGGACAAAAGTGTAATGACATATATCTATCGTCTATAATATCATACAGAGTATTTTCACTGCCCTAAAATTCTCTGTGCTCTGCCTGTTCATGTCTCTCACCTCCCCTTGCTTGAAGCCTCCATGGCAGGCAGTTTTCAAATCACTATGCAGACTTTCTAGTAAGAAGAGATTCCTCTCAGAGATTTTCTAGCCCAATGAGGGTGCTTGGTCCTGCCTTTGATTTTTTTCATTTTTTCCTTCTCTTCCCCTCTTGCAAGCAGCTCAGGAGCAGAGGGGAAACTGTAAATATGGGCTTAAGACAACCTCAAGGCTCCTCTGGCTCTCCCAGAGTCACTTATCAGAGCCTTCCAGTGAGGGTCACATATATGCTAAAAGATGCATGGCACATGTTAAAGGATAATAAATAAAAAATAAAAGGAAAATGAGTAATGTTTGCAAGTGAATTTATGTTTATACAAAATATTTGTGGAAACATGCCTTTCCATTTTGGAGATTCTGCTAATCTATCACCATGACACTAATGTTGCAAGAAGCAGATCCGTCAGGCGGCAGCGACCATTACTTTTTAATAGACCACTCCATTTTCAGCAATCACACTAACAAAATCAGGACATAGCCCAGTCTGCTTGAGGGAGAGGCAAGCTCGAAAACGCTTCACAAATACTCCCCTGCACACACGGAGGGCTTGCTCACCGGTAGTCCAGATGCAGAACAGGAGGGGAAGGTCGAGGGAGCATCCAATAGGTAGATTCCTCCACAGCCTGGCAAACGTTGCAAAATGAGCCCTCAGCTCTGAGCTCAATGCCTTGAAGCAGCTCAACAAAACGGACTCACGAGTACATTTCCCTTCTATGCATTCTTCATTTTATTTCAAGGAAATAGCACATGTGGCATTGAGAATTGTATCCTCTCTCACGTGAAGCAATGGGAAATGTGAGGGGGTAAAAAGAATCAATACAATTCACAGTTCCTGGAGAGAGAGAAAAACCTGCTTATTTGCAAGACTGTGTTACAATGAAGAGGGAGTAAAGCCTCCTGCATCAGACCTATTTTCTACAGAGTTATTGATTAAGAGGAACTTTACTTTCCACTCATCATTTGGTAATTCTGGTTAAAGACATCCCTTGAATGAATTCACATTCCTAACCTGAACTGGGCAGATGTTATATTCAGCTGCTGGAAGGTGATTTAAAAAGCTAACAAAACAAAAATCATGCCATTTAGCCAAAAGTCGAAACAAACTAAGCTGCCCCTCCCATTGTATAGATTTCATTGTTTGCAAATATACAGCAGCATCTACTCTTCCGTTCTAAGATGAAATTGGTTTTCCTTCTGTTTTGCTGGGAATTGGCTCTTTTTCATGACGGACTTTTCACTGCGATGCTCTGAATCCCGAGTCTGGAAGTCCACTGAAGGAGATGACTTGCTATGGTGGAGTGAAGATGGCAGTCCCCATTAAGGTCAGAGATGGATCAGGGAGCATTAACCTGCCTCGCCTCTGTCGGCTTCTAATCCCCTCCGGTTCTATTTCCACCAGAGGAGCAAACATCATGAGGAAGTAGTTCTATTACCATATTTAAAAATTCCTCCGATAGTCAGCAGCACTCAGGAAAAATTCGTGTCTCTTCCAGCTCTAGGGAATCTATTGCAAATCCTTTAAATTGCCATAGTATCTTCGCATTTGCTTCTATTTTAGCAAAGCAAATGATTAGAAATTAAACTTTCATTTAGAAGCATAATTATTTTAAAGGATGTCAAGGCTTCATGTTAAACAAATTTACCTCAGCAAATAGAACGAGGATTTGGAATTCGATTGAAGAGTTAATGAAATAACCATAATTTGGTTAGGTGAATCAACCTACATCATCTGATTTATTTAAACAGATTTCTCTCCTTATTCAGTTGTCATGTATGTAGTTGTGTTTTTTGTTCCTTCAATAAATGTCCCGGCTTCACACAGTGAATCAGAGAAACGTTTTTAATTTCAATCAGGAAGAGGATTTTCTATATACATGAAAACAGAAATTAATTAATGTGATTTCCTTCAAAGAGAGTGGGAATTTATCAGTTAGGAAAGTAGCAATAATACTAATCTGAATTTCTAATCCTTAAAAATTCCCGAAGTAACATGAAGTTTTGTTCTGAGTAACTGAGGTAAACTAGTTAGCTTTGTGATTGAGGAAGGCCCATGTCTAGCCCCGTACCTGGAAAGCTCTAGGTTGAATGAATGGATGAACAAATGAACTAACTCCCTGTGAGAGGCAGCATTCTCATATTGCTTCCAATGATCCCTGCCTCCTGTATTCATACTCTTGTGTAATCCCTTCCCCTTGAATTTAAGATGGACAGAGTGACTTGCTTCTAAGGCATAGAATGTGGCAAAAGTAATGGGATGTCACTTCGGACACTAACTTACAAAAGGCCATAACTTCCATTTTGCTCATACTCCTTCTCTAGTCTTCTCTCGCTCTGATAAAAGCAAGCTGCTTTGCACCACCCTATGGCAAGGAACTAAGGGTGTCCTCCAGCCAACAGTCAGCGAGGAACTGAGACTCCATCTGGTAGCCCACAAGAAACTGAATCTTCCCACCCACCCTATGAGTGAACTTGGGAAGTGGATCCTTCTGAAGTGAGGCCTTGAGATAACCACAACCTCGGCCAACAGCTTGATTGCAGCCTGTAAGAGACCTAAGCTGTGCTCAGATTTCTGACCTACAGAAACTAGGAGATGATAAAATTGTTTTTTTAAGCCACTAATTTTGGGGTAATTTGTTACACAGCAATAGGTAGCTAATACACTAACCAATAAGTTCATGCATGGCTGAGCATCTCTCCTATGGACACATTCATATTGAAATGTCTGGGCTCTATCTAGCAGCTAATTCAGAATTACTTCAGATGATATGGCCTCCATGCTAAAATATATGCTTGTCCAGTCAACTGTCTAGGCTGTCGGTACCATGGTGATGAGTCTTGGAGATGGTGAGAGGGAGGCCACGGTAGAGATCATGATAGATACACAATAGAAGTGCCACCTCTTTGTCTCTTCTACCTTAAGGTTGTACCCCGCCCCCTGAAAATCCAATAGGTCTTCTAGATTTTATTAGGGGGTGGGGCACAAGCCTGGCTCTAAATTTATGGGTATGGACCAAGAGTACAAATGGAAGCCCATATACTAAATGTTTATATATTCAAAAGTTATAACCAGAGCCGGCCCAGTGGCATAGGATTAAGTTCGTGCTTTCCACTTTGGCAGCCTCGGGTTTGTGGGTTCGGATCCCAGGCACAGACCTAGCACCAGTCACTGAGCCACACTGTGGCAGCATCCCACATAAAGTAGAGGAAGACTGGCACAGATATTAACTCAGGGCCAATCTTCCTCACACACGCAAAAAGTTATAACCAAGCTATACCCATAGCAAGGCACATGTTCTCACTGAGAGCTCCCCCACTCCTCACCCAAACAGCCATCTTCCCAGGAGGCCAAGGAGTCTGCTTTGTGCTTCAGGGCCAGCCCTTTATCCCGTGAGCCTGAATGGGAACATGAATATGCCCAGGCACGGCAGGGTGGAAGCCAGACTGGACTCTTGAGCTGTGCCTAGGCTGGCCCAACAAGGGAAGGGGAACAACCTGGTCAAGTTCCCCAGGGGGTCAGCCCTGGCTGTCCTCCTGCCAGCTCTTGGAGAGAATTATGCAAAATGTCCAGAGGTCCTCAGCTGGAGCAAAGCAGGTTAGATGAGCTCAGTTCATCCCACACAATCACCGAGCAATCATCACCACAATGAGAAGACCAAAACTGAAAGGAAAGCCTGAAAGAGGATTTTATTAAGCAGCACCCAGTTGTTTAATTATGCAGAGCACAACACAGCAGTTTACAGTCTACTGTGTCCTTCTATAGCTATCAGGTAGACGTTCTGAAGAACCCACGTTTCCAGCCTCAAAAGTATCATGCCCAAGTCTACTTTAACTCAAGAGGAAATGAGTTTTTAAAAATAATAATAGTAATAGCTCATATCCACTGAGCATTTGCCAAGTGCCAGGCACTATGCAACCTGCTTCCCCTGGATGACCTCAGTAAGTCCTGGGGATGACTCTGTTGGCTGGGGACAAGTACTGTAAGAGGAGGAAGTGGAGGCCCTGAGGGATTAATTCCTCGCCCTGGCAAGAGGCATAACAGGGAAGTCAGCACATTCAAAATGTGTGCTTTAGCCTGGACACAGGTCCCTTTGGCCAGCTGCCTTTCTGAAGAACAAACTGTCCTTCAATGTCTTGTCCTCAAATGAAAGAACCTAAACTCTCTGAGAGAGATGACCTGTCTAGGCCACACATCTCCCTATCCACCACTCTCTGCTCCCTCCACCTACCCCTGTCCCAGCCAGGGGGACAGAGTAGAGCACTTGACAGTGAGACCACCCAAGCCCCCTCTGTAGCCAATTGGCTGAGAGAGCCTACGCAATCTCCCTTTCGTCTCTTTCCAATCCGCCAAATGGGCATGGTGAGATTATGGGTTCATGCAGCTAAAACACAAGTATATTTGCGTAAAGACCAATTATGCAATATTGCCAATTATATTTACGCAAAAATACACTCCCATTTTACAGAATTATTTCACTTTTGAGCACCAAAAATGTATAAATCTTATACAAGACACAGGTTTATACAAAGTTTCCACATAAAGTCCAATGTTTAGCATAGGCCGCTAGTCCATCATTAACAATATACAGAAAAGGAACCTATGACAAAGGGGCTAAATTACTTTCCCAGAAAAACAATTAACAGCAGGATTATAAATCTGTCTAACATCTAGCAGGCATTCAATAAACAACGAATAAAAAAAATTTAAGTTAGATTATACTAAGATATACTAAGATCTATCTGATTAGACTATATACTATATAGTCCATATGAGCATTTTTATCAATTTTAGTACTTACACAACATTTGATTCATTCCACTCTCTCTTACTAAACTCCCAGTGCCATCGGGGCAGGACCTGTATGTTTTGTGCACTAGGACTTACAACAGTGGCAGGCGCATAAAAAACTCCATAAACATGTACTCCAATATTTCTTGAATGCCCCTAAATATCAGGCACAGTGCTGGGAAGTTAAGTCATCTGTTGTTCCCTTAAGTCCCTCATTTCTCCACGGGGAGAGAGTTTAATGAAAAAAGCACTGAGCTAAGAGTCAGGGATCATGATTTTGTTCCCGCTTCTGCACTAGCTCTGTGGCCTTGGACAAGTCACTTAACCTCTCTGAGCCTTACTTTTCTCATTGGTAACATCAATTAATAATATTGTCCTACCTATTTCATAAAGATGCTGTGAGGGCAAAAGTGATATAATATCATAGCAATTTACTGATTTATTATGCTAGTGACACTGTCTGTGTCCCTGCTAGAATGTAAGTCCCACGAGGGCAGAGATTCTTGTCTGTTTTGTTCACTGAGGAATCCCAAGCTCCTAGAAATGCTTGCACTTCAAAGGCATTAAATCAATATTTGTTGAGTGGTCTAAATGGACACCAGGGGTGGTGGCAATGCCACACCCACCAGCCATAGAGTGTGGCCCTGGGTGGCCATCCCAAAATGACCAGAGGTAGGAAAATTCATATCTCCAATAGATCCTTCATAGAGTGATCTTTCTAGAACCTCCCCTGTTCAATGTGTTTCTATCATCTCTACTAAGCACAGATAACATTGCTTCACATGTGGGACACATACCAAGGGTGGCCTGTGAGATGACTTTTGTGGAAGGTGGACATGTTATTAAATTGATTCTCTTTCCATTCATATTGCTCAAGGAGAAAGCCTCATTTGGACATAGTCTTTGACATCTCTCTCATAACTGGCTAGAATCTGTTTTTAAAAAAGACAGAACAAGCCCTAGGCTCAACTGTAGCTAGCAGCAGGATCAAATCAGTATTTAATAAGAGGGCTTTATTTTAAATATACTCGTTTATGGCAAGCAATATTGTTTTGTCGCTTATGATAAGGATATAAAATTTCCTTCCATTTAAAAAAGTGGGTACCTTTAAATAAAATTATTAAGCCCTGGGTCTGTCATCCAGAGCTGGCTTTCTCCCCACCTTCTTCAGCCTCCAGTTTCCATATCTCCTTCCTCATTGCACCTCCCTGTTGGGTCAAAGAAACCTTCTCTCCTCCAACAGGGGGGCCATTGCCCTGGACATGGCCCTGATTGGCCCATGCTAGTCACCCTCCTTCCCTGACCCAGTCCCCACCGCCAGAGGTGGGAGGTATTGATGGATTATGTCAATGCAGGGAGGTCACCTCCAGGCAAACCTGCTGGGAGTAAGAGAAGCGAATTCCCCAAGATAGAAATCAGAGCAATGATCGCTGGGGACGCCAGGAGCTATTCCTGAACTCACTGAGCCAGGGACACTTCCCTCTGGCCCCAGGGAGTGATGCATCAGACATATGTCATATGGGGAGGACTGCATGAGACATACGCCAATCACACTCCCTCAGGTTGGGGACAGAGTGAGAGCTCAACTATTCGGAGTTGGTCAGGACCTGGTGCACAGTAGGTGGTCAGGGGAGAATGCATTCAATCAGTCAGAGAACACGTGAATAGTGCAAGGCTGGCTGAAGTCCTGTCTCTGCATTTTATGGGATGTTGACAGCTCTGCCTCCTGCATTTAATAGAAGCAGGGATGGCGCTTCCAAATTTCCCAGACCTGCTGGGGGACTTAACACTCTCTCACACACACACACACCCCCCCCACACGCGCGCTGCGGGAGCCCCAGGCTGGGGGGAGGGAGAGGCGGGAGGCTGGGGGCCCTGGGCGCTGCCAAAGGCTCTCTGCTGCCATCAAGGGGCGCTCTGTGCATCCCGTCTCCCGGGACCTCCGCGGGCCTATCTCCAGGACGGCCGCCTCTCCAGGTGTTTGAACGCTTTGGCGTTTCGCTGGACTGGACGTTGGCTTTCAGAAGCCACGTCTTGGACCGAATGCAGAAGAGGTGGACAGAGTGGGGCGGTGCCCTGCGGGGAGGAGACGGGACTCTCCTCCCAGCATCCCAGATGGCGCGGGGAAGAAAAGCTATCAACAAGGAAGTAAAGAAAACAGAGGTCAGTTAATGGCAGGCATGCAACGCGAGAGGGGCCACCCGAGGGGCATCTGGAGGCTGTGTAAGGCCGCTCCTCAGCCCGCACCCCGCGATCCCGGGACCCCCGCGGCCCCTGTGGCCTCGGAGCCGCGGGTGCAGACGCCCTTATTCCGGGCTGCAGAGGCATGCTTCCCCTCTGAGCTGCCTGACTTTGGCGGCAAAGCGGCTGGGGATGTGGCTTTTTTTCTTTTTTCTCTAAAAATAAGAGCTGGTCAGCTGGATCACAGCTTTTCCCCCCTTTCTTTTCAATGCTTTTCTCATTGTAGTCTCCTTTTCTCCTGCCCCCAATGCTCTCTTAAGTGCATTTAGTTGGAGGAAAAATTGACCTGCAGAAGCCTCTTTACATCCTACACAAGACAGTATTTGAACTTCCTAATGGCCCTAGGAATCCCCTCAGGGCCCTGCTTCCAATATACCAAACCTGGAAAGTGGAAGAAAACAGTTTTCTGACTCTGCCAACCTCTTTAAAATTGGGCCTGGTTTGGACTATCTGACTCAAAACTGTGCCTCTAGGCCTGGGACTCTGGCCCTGGACAACTCAGAGCAGAAAGAACAAAGGGGCATACCGGCTTCCTCCTGTTGAGCATTTCCTAGGACCAGGTCTGGATGGATGTTCTGCAGAGCAATCCTGTGCCTAGGAACTCTTATGAAGCCCATTTTCCAGGTAAAGTGAGGCTTGGGGATGAGTGACTTGCCCGAGGTCCCCTGCTTTGCAAGCTGGAATCCCGGTCTGTGAGTCTTCAATGCTCTTGAAGCGCTCCTCATGCCCCATCAGATCCTCACTGGATTATCAGTGATTTTAACTCAATTTAATGAAATCAGCTACAGAGTGACTATCATTTTTGCTCAATGTCTGTGTCAATCACTCACCCTTTGTAGGCCACTTGTAGGCAGCAGCAGTTTCTGGAAGGCCACATTTAAGAAGACCATATTTTCATTTCGATGACTCTCTGTGATAGGAGCTACCACACTGGTCAGTTGTCCTGCAGTCTAGTCAATCTAGGTGCATCCTGGCGCTCAAATTTGTGCACTTTACATAGAAATGCATCTGCCCACACTGATAACAGCACCACAGAAGTTTGAGCATCATGAAAGCATATTTCCTTGCTTATATTTTCTGGTGCAGATTTTCTCTTTTTCAGTGTCCCTGGGCTTAAAGACTTCATAAAGCATTGTAATATAAAGTCACAATGACAATGTGCATTTCCTTTTCAAACGTGAGAAAGGAGAAACACCATAATCATAGATTAATACTACAGTGTTGAAAATAGAGTGTCTGTCCAAGTCTGAGATTTAGAGCAACATCTTTACCAATTCTCCAGTTTTCCTCTTGAAGAAAATTTTCCATTCTCTCAAGGCTTGCTTTTATTATTATGTCAGAAGAAAATTCGCCTATTTCTTTAGCTGCGTTTCTCCTTTGTTTGGCCTTAATGATGTGAGTAAAAACTAAATGTACTAATAAAGAAGTACCTGGATGTCATGGAAGCAAGAAAAAAAGGACTGATAATCTAAGGTAAAAAGTTAAATTAAATTAAGATCCTTAACTTCCAGGCTGTAAGGATAAAACCTTTCATTTCCTCGATGGGTAACGAGTGTCTGTCATGTGCCAGGCCCAGGGCTAGGCACTGGAGAACAAATACACTCCGTCCCAGACTTCATGGACTCACAGAGTCATGGGGAAGATAGACCTGAGGCCAAGAGTTACTAATTATTAATTAAGCCATACAGAGAAATATGGGAACATATGGCAGGAGGATCAAACCCAATCTGGGGTCAGGGAGGTTTCCCCAAGGAAGGGAGAGTCTCAGCTGAGTTGAAAAGGAGATGGCCAGGAAAAGAGCACTCCAAGCCATGAAGAGTATGTGTGGAGACCAGAAGGCGGGAGACAAGTCTGGTGAGATGGAAGAACTGAGAAGATTCCAGAATGACTGAAGGGGAAAGATGGAGAAGAGAGTGGTGCCAGGTGAGGTTGGAGAGGTCCTAGCCTATCAGTAGACATGACCTTTGCCATGGCAACCTACCCCAGTGGTGTGGACCAAAGAGGGTCAGCTCCATGAGAATGCGGACCAAGGCTGCCTTTGCCTGCCATACTTGCCGTACTTGCTAGCCCAGTGCTATCATGTAGTAAGGTCTCACGAAACAGCAGCTATTTCTACATTATTGTCAGAAATCCTCATGCATAATGATCCCCCTTTCTCTCTCTTTCCTTCTCCCCTTCAAACTAAACACTGCTCCTGTTTCTCCCCTTTCTTTCTCACTGATTTGAAAGTCATGGACTCATAAGGTTTCTCTCTACCTTCCATATTCTTCCCTCTTCTTTCTTCCCGTTTTGCCATATAATGTATTTAACCATTGCTTGCAGTGCCAAACAGAAGGGGGAAATCATCCAGCTAGATTACTGAGGGGAAACGATCCAGGACACTCTCGTCTCTTAACAAATATCCGTTCACTCCAAGGTGGCTCAAATCTGGGCAGAGCTGGTGGATATTTACACAACCCCCTGGCAAAATGAGGAGGACTTTCCAGTTGGTGCTTTAAGTGACAGGTAAATTATGCCCAAAGGGAGTGCTCTAATTCATCATTAAATATCTCTTCATTGATTACAGTGCCAAAGCTTGAGGTGGCACACAGAAAATGTTGTGTGCCCCAAGTGCCAAATTGGTCCCTCTGGGACTGGAAAAGCATTTTGGAGACCATGTTCAAGGCGGATGTACACACAATTTTGAATCATCAAAGCTCATCTCTCTACTGTGGTAGCAATCACCAATAGCCTTGGCTGCTCAAAGAAATTGACACCATGTACTCTCCAGACACTCATGCATATGCTGCATTTTGTTTTGTTTTATTCTCAAGTACTTTGGATTCCAGGAGACCTTCCTAGAAACCTACTTAATAAACAACTCGTCCTGAAGGTTTGTTTGAATTTATGTATTTGAGTTTCTCAGCCTTCTGGGACAGTCACCTTCTGCTTTAATACCCAACAAAGGCGACTTACACTGTCATCCCACTGTTGGTGACAAGTCCAAAGTCTTCCCCAAGAGCTCAAGGAAAGAGGCTTCTGTCCCCTCTTGCTCTGAGTTCCTCCTCACAGCTCACGTTTCCAGGCCCTTCCCCTTAAGCATGAGCAAAGCTGCATCCCTTTCATTTCCCAAGTGCCACCAATCAAGGCGCTGTGTATAATAGACCTGTACAAAATCTGGAGTCAACAGAAGGTAATTACAGCACGGGGTGAGGGTAGGAGGGGGGCTTCAAACTGAATGCTGGACATGGGTGGTTACTGAAAATCCGCCGACCATCCCCAGACCAAGACTATCTCTTACTCATAGTCTCTTTGGGTCCTTGCATCACTGGCCCTTTTTCTCTCATCTCTCGAGAGTTTTTCTCCCTCTGTTTTCTCCAGATGAATTCCACTATTACCCTATCCTTCCAAAAGCAACTATGGATGTTTCATGTTCTCAATTAGCAATTATTTCCTCCCCATTGCTTGTTTACTGGAGACCCTTCAAGAAGAGAAGCCTGCCTTTAAAGGTCAAAACCTACAACTTCTCTTTCAAAACTTCAGCGGCTCTCTCAGACCTGAGTCTTCCTGCCCCTTCACATCGCTCACCCCTTGAGAATGATATTTCTAACAGAGAAATGGCCCTAAAACTGCCATTTTATGAGAACTTTCTAGGTACCAGGTGCTTAACAAGCCTTATTTCATTTCATCTTTATCGTGGCTCTATATGATTGGCATCAGCCAGCCCTGGTGGTCTAGTGGTTAAGATTTGGCGTTCGTTTCCCAGTCAGGGAACCACACCACTTGTCTGTCACTTGTCGTACTGTGGCAGCTGCGTGATGCTGTAAACTATGCCACCAGTATTTCAAATACCAGCAGTGTCACTCATGGTAGACAGGTTTCAGCGGACCTTCCAGACTACCATAGTAGGAAAAAGCACCTGGCCCCTACTTTCAAAAAAATTGGCCATGAAAACCCTATGAACAGCAGCAGAGCATTGTATGATATGGCGCTGGAAGCTGAGAGGATGGTGCAAAAAGACTGGGCAGGGTTCTGCTCTGCTGTACACAGGGTGGATAGGAGTCAGAATCCACTCGATGGCACTAACAACAATGATTGGCATCATTCTCTCCATTTTATAGATGGTAATCATAATAGATCTAAGATTTGTTGAGTGCCTGCTATGCATCAAGCTCTATGGTAAGCACTTTGCATGAATCACCTTGCTGAATCCTCACAACTCTGTGAAGTTGGGACCATTATCATTCCCATTTCACAGATGAGGAAACTGAGGCTCAGAGAGGTGAAATGATGCGTATTAGCAGCATCGAAACAAGAATGGAGCCCAGATCCCCATGACACCAAGGCTAGTGACTTTTCACTCCACTATAGGGCTTCAGTATGACTGAACTCTGGGAATTTGAGGAAAATTCCCTCAGAAAACCATGAGCAATGTTCTTCCCAAACTAGCTATGAGTTAGCCCAGGGTATGCCTGAGAGCAGGCCTTCAGTATTTAGTTGTCAAACGAATGAGGGATACTGGTTCTGGATTTGAGACTCCCAGGAGCACCACTCCTGGTTAAGGAGGCCTGTTCCTCACACTGGGTCTTCTCTTGGTTGTGGTTTGACATCTCCTGAGATGGTTCGGTTGAGGAAGTGTCCCTCAATTAAGAAGAAGCCTTCTTGCTGAGAGTGCAGCACTAAATTTTCATGGGGAGAAAGAGGGAAAAATAGTAATTACGGCAAGAAACTAGGCTTTTTTTCTGAAAAAACTCATGCCGTAATCATCCCTGATTTCCTTGGATCTCTTTAAAAATGCGTTAGACGGTGGCATGATGAAAGATCCTGCTGTCGCTGAGAGACTTGGGAACTCCCAGTTCTCACCAGTCAGGTAACAGGGCATGCACTTGTACTCGCCCTGTGTTTCCACGCTGTGGCATGAACCTGGCATGCTGACACTCGGAGGAACACTGGCCTGGTACTATCGGAGAAGGAGGTAATTCTCCTGGAACCTGAGGCTGGAAAAGTGAGGTGCCTGGACTCCCCAAACCCCAAATCTGGCTGGGTTCCTAGAGGGCACTCCTGCTGTTCTGGTCAGACCCATATCTAGGAGAAAGTTTTCCTTGTCAGGGAGCTCTGTGGAAGGAACAGAGAGACCACATGACTCCTTGCCCAACACTGTTGGCAAGGCTGCACCTCCCTGCCCTTCAGAAGGGTTGAAGGGGAAGGAATGTGCTAAAATCCAGTACTGGAGGGAGTGTAGAGGACTGGGCCCTTCTGGGAGTAAATACCCGAAGTCAGACTGGCCATGTGTGTCACAGAAATTTAAAAGCATGCATTTCATTTGACCCAGCAATTCCATTCCTAGGAATTTATCCAAAGGAAATGATTTAGAATGTGCAACATTTTAGCTCTAAGGGTGTTCACTCACTGCAGCACTTTTCTAATAGCGTAAAACTGGAATCAACCTAAATGTCCAACAACAGAAAATTGGTTCAATCAATTTTGGTTCATCCCAACAATGAGATGCTCAGCAACCATTAAAACAATAATGTACGGCTCTGTTTGTTGACAAGGAAATGTATGACATAACGTTAAAGTGGATTAAATCAGTATGTTCCATTTTGTGTGTGTGTGTGTCTGTGTGTGTGTTAGCAGTGGTTATTTCTTAGTGGTAAGATAATGAGAGTTTGTTCCTTCTTTATGCGTTTATGTGTTCCACAAAAATTTGGTAAGCATGGAAAAATATAATCAGGAAAAGAATCAATAATGATATTTTTATTTCTTTAAAAAAGACTATTTATCAAGAAACCCAAGGACAAAGACCAATCCTAGTAGGTTCCCATACAACCAAAATGATAGAAATCAGGCTTATTTTGGTGATCCTTTCACAATGTATACAAACACCAAATCATTATGTTGTACACTTGAAAGTAATATAATGTAATATGTCAACTATACCTCAATTAAAAGAAAAAAAAAAAGCATGGAAATCAGTTGGTTGCAGAACATTCAGTTGCAACTGAGTTTGGCCCTCTACTCTTAAACAGTGAAGCATTCCAGCTCCCGCCAGAGCGAGCAGTCACTGTGAATTATGGGCAGGGGTCTGTGGTCTCCCGCCTTTCTGCACTGAGGCCCGGCTCAGGAGTTCAGCTGTCCTATTTCTCAGTGTTACACTCTCCACAAAGCCATTCACCCTTCAAGGATTTACTGAGCACTCATCCTATGCCAGGCTGGGAGCTGAGCATCCGGGATTCGAGGACCGGAAGATAGGCTCCCGTGATTAGAAGAGAAGCGTTCCCCCCTGGATCCTTCTAGCATATGATCCACATCTCTTGGGGTATCT
The DNA here is from genome assembly GCF_021613505.1 of Equus quagga. Taxonomy (NCBI): domain Eukaryota; kingdom Metazoa; phylum Chordata; class Mammalia; order Perissodactyla; family Equidae; genus Equus; species Equus quagga. The sequence goes on from NC_060267.1 coordinate 132,717,518, forward strand.
TCCCTTCCCACCTTGTTTTACCCTTGTCTTCTGCTTCAAATCCTCTTTCAATCAGGCCATCTGTCCCTTGAGGGCTGCTTCTAAATCTCCCGCAGCACGTAGGAGAGTGAGTGGCACATAGCAGAAGCTCAATAAATATTTATGGAATGAATAACTAGACGTAATTACTACCGGAAAAGCATATTTCCTGTATTTAGATTTATGTGCGTCTGATGTCTGACATCCTGGGTCAGCTAGAACTCTCTTCAGATGTGAATGACAAAAAATGCAACCCAAACCACCTTAAGAAAAAGACGGATTTATTTCTCCCACGACTGTGAAGTTTATAAGCACAGCTTCAGTTGGGTCCAAGGTTTAAATGATACAGGACTTGGCCTCCCTCTATCTCTTAGCCCCGTCTTATCCATGTCTTTTGAAATACAAGCAAAAATGTCTAGATTTGCTGATTGGACCTAACTGGCTGGCGTGGGTCACATGCCCATCCTGAACCAGTCCCTGAGCAGGGGGATGTACCATGTCTTGACTGGCCAGGCCTGGGCCACATGTCTGTGTCTGTAGCAGCTCATGCACCATAGTGACTGAGGGGTAGCTGCCTCTCCCGAACACGATCACTGTGCTGTTACCAGAAGAAAGGACGGAGTATTTGGGGACTAAACCCAGTTACGTCTAGTGAATTTTGCTTCCTGACAGAAAGCACATCTTGCCTGTTTCTTGGACCCAAACTCAACCCATTCCCTTTCAAGCATAAAGATCTTTGTTTTCTTTCCCTGCCTGAGTGGCAGAACTACATCCGAGTCCACGTGGGGAAGATATAACCATTTCAAACTCAGCCTCCTCGCTGTAGCCAAGTGCTGCCCATGGATTTGGGTTTCATCTCCCAGGGCAGTGATTTTCCATCCACCCCAGCTGCACATGGAGATCTTCTTGAACGAGGATGGCTTGTAAAGGCAGAGGACTGGTGCGCCCTCTGCCATTCTGGTTCCAGGGGTCTGGGCAGGACTTTTCATGTCACCCAATCACCACGTTCACTGTGAACCGTAGAGCAACAGAGGTGAGACAGCCTTGGTTTTGCATTCAGATGGTGACAAGAGCAGGACCTGCCCTGCTACCTGCTAACCAAGGACAGTGGACAAGTTAACCCATCTCTCTGAGCCTCACTTTCTTCATCTATAAAATGGGAATGACAACACCTCCTAGTTTGCAGGGACGCCGTGAAGCTTAAATGAGATGCAGCAGTCAAAATTCTGGCACTAGTAGGTGCTTTGCTTAAAAATTCTTAAATGTAGGTTCCAAACAAGATTGCCAAGGGGCATCTATTACTCTTCCACGCAGAAGTAAACCGTGCTTTGTTCCTGACTAGTTTTTCAAAAGCCAACCACTCATTCTATGCTTCACCAAGGAACAGCAGTTTGTTAGGATGCTTAACTTAAGAAATCCCTCTTAATATTATCATAATGTGAAAGGATATTTAAAAGTGAGTGTGCACTATGCTCAGATAGCATGAAGTACAAAAGAGACACACATATGCAAATTAACCTTATAAAAAAGGTACTCCAAAGACACTTTCTGAATAATGAATGCGAATAATGGCGAGAACGTTGGTTACCCAAGCACCAAAACCTGTCTCGGAAACTTCAAACATTTGTTTTATCTGTTATTGACATATGAAAGGAAAGGTCACAGGTGAAATGTGAAGAGATCTGTTACCAGTTGAGACTGTGTTGCAAGGATAGCCTCCCTCTAGTGTAGGAATATCTAGAAGGGTTTAAATGTCACTAATAGTCTCAAAATTATTGCAGTGGGTTTGAGAAAAAGGGATGTAAAGTGTCTTTTTCATTAAAAATGTTCTTTGATCTTTGGTTGTAGCTTTGGCAGCGTTATTGGCAAGGGAGCAGTTGTAGGGGAGCCGTTCTCAGACGGTGTTGGGGGCCAAAGTTGGGAAGCCATTTGCCCCTTTCAGTTTACACATGAAAGGAGTTTCTGCCCAAAGAGGAAGTGCAGACCAGCCAGCTGAGCTCACATGTAGCCACTTCCTTAATTTCTAGAAAGAAAGGAGAGCCAGAAGAATACTTTGGAGCACTCTCCCCTGCAAGGAAACTGGCTTAGAAACGCCGTTGGCTGCCACATCAGCATTACAGACTGCACCTGCTTGCTGATCTCACAAACAATGATGATACTCGCCTGGGACCCGGGATTACAGCAGGGAATGAGGCAGCGCCCTCAAGAAGCTCGAGGTCTAGAGGGGTTTATGGGCCCATGAGCATAGGCCTCACAGACCCTCACCTACAGGGAGTGTAAAGGACAGAGGGTCCCAGGTGATGCTTTTGAAATCCATCCTGGTGTTTACACAGAACCCGTGGTCCCCCGTAGGCTGCACCCATCCTCACTCAGTGTGGCAGGGATACAAATGCAGGCCCATGCCAGGGAAACTCTGGAATTCCTCTGATGGCCTGCTTTAGCTTGAGGATCTCCTACAACATGGTGATCTAGAAGGCATCCACTCCACCTTCCCTCCCTCCCTCCCTCTCTCTCTCTCTCCCCCTCTCACTAGGTCAGACAGGCTCACTGTCTGAGGGCTCCCCCAGCTTCCCCATCTCCCTTTCCAGTTCCTCCCACAAATGTTTCCCCTAATAAAATCCCCGCACATTTAATCCCATCTTGGCATCTGTTTCTTGGAGAACCTAGACTGACACAGGGCTCCACCGTCAAGACACACTAGAGAAACTAGAGGAGAAAACACAGGCATAAGGAAAGCTTTCTGTGTGCCAAGTGCTCTACATGGACCCACAGAGTGAATGTTCCTGGTTCCCTCCAAGGTGGGTACCACTCCCATTTCTGTTTGACAGAAAAGATACGTGAGGAAGGCAAAGGCCAAGTAACTTTGCCCAGCTGTAAGTGGTGGCACCAAGGTTTGCACCCAGGCAAGCCGGTTCCAGGGTCCATGTGGTTAGCTGGAACACCAAGGAAAGCACTACAGTGGGATGTGTGCTGGTTTTCCTTGGCCAGCAACTCTTCCCCCTTCATCAGGTAACAGAACCTCTTTTCCTGGGAGAATCCATTCAATATGGGGTTAACCAGAATGCACTTGGCCCAAGCAGGGCCAACTTCTCCCCAGGATTCTCCTGCCAGCATTTTCCACTATCATTCCTAAGTTCATACGATGTGAGGCTTGAGCTGCCAACAGCCATCATGACTATCACATGGAAAAAGCCTGTCCAAAGGATGTAAAAATAGACTGAGCTAGAATACACTAACTTGATCCAGCCATTCTTGAAGCTGGAACCCTGGGGTAATCTGAGCTTTTTAATTACAGTCATTGCTTGATTCTCTTTTTCTTATGCTAATTCGAGTTAGGTTTCCTCTCTGACAACCAATAGAGATCAGAATAAGATAGGTGCTCTTGGAGCAAGACTTTAAAAGACGTGGGATGTGTCTTAGTTTGCTAGGGCTGCCATGACAAAGTACTCCAGACTGGGTGGCGTAAACGATAGACATTGATTGTCTCACAGTTCTGGAGGCTAGCGGTGAAGATCATGGTGTCACCAGGGCTGGTTCCTTCAGAGGGCTGTGAGGGAAGGATCTGTTCCAGGCCTCTCTTCTTGGCTTGTAAACGGCCATCTTCTCTCTGTCTTTTCACATGGTCTTCCCTGTGTGTGAGTCTGTCTCTGGGTCCTAATTTCCCTTTTTATAAGGACATCAGTCGTATTGGATTAAAGCCCACCCTAATGACCTCATTTTGACTTGTTACCTCTGTAAAGACCCTAACTCAAAATAAGATCATGTTATGAGGTCCCAGGGGCTAGGACTACTGCATATCTTTTGGTTGGGACACAACGCAATCCATAACAGGATTCTGCTTTTATAGCCTCGAAGAGAAGGACAGAGGAATATAAACAGGATAAATAAGAGTAAAGAATTGCTCTCCATTCCCACTGAGGACCGGCTAAGACAAAAAGGAAAGATTTCAGTTAGCAGTGCAGGGCAACTCCCTTTCTAGAAGGGCTGAGAAATAAGGGAACATATTAACAAAAGAGATGGCATACTATCTCTAAAGACCCTTAAATAGGATCCTTTATGTAAAAGCACCTGACGCAGCCCTGTGCGTGATGCAGGTGCTCGATATCTACTGGTCAGGTAGGTCTGAATTTTATTCCACTCAAACACTCTGAAGTAAATATCTCATTACTTTGTTTTGCTAAATGAAATTAAATCTAACGCCAAGTTCCCACTCCCCAGAATGGTGAGAAATACGGGAAATTCAACCTCAGTCATACTTGAGGCTTCCTCCCAGCACCCCTCTCCCTCCACCAGTGCCATCTGAAGGTCCAGGTCATACCTGGAGGATCAGGGAGGGCCTTCTGGCCTCAGTCACCCCTGGTCACTGCTGCTACTCAGGGCCAAGCCAGCATGGTCCATGGAAGGCAGAAGCTCTTCTGCTCCTCTGTCCAGTCTGGGCACAGGGACCTTGGCTGAGGTGGAGAGTCACAGTGCCTGGGAGGGGTCTAGCCTTCCAGGACAACCATGCAGCCGTTCCCCTCTGCAGCTCTGTCATCTACAGTGTCCCTCAGGGAACCAGGCACAAGCCCCCACTGACACATTAGGAAGAATAGTGAGGACACCATTCCTGAGAGGCTAGAAGGAGGGTGAGGTTCCTAGCTACCTTGGCAGGGTGGAGCTTATGGCCTGGAGTCCATCTTGAAGCCAGAGGCCAGATTAAAGCAACCGGATTAAAGAGCCCAATAGATGGAAAGCCCAGGGGTCTCTGGGACTTGATAGGGACAACCCACCATTAACTCCTGATTTCTGGGCTGGCCTGTCTGGTGAATGCTGCAGTGTTCCCACCTCTTGGTCCTTCTCCTGCTAATGGTGCCTCAGTTTCCCCCTCATGGACTCTTCCTGCTCCTACTGCAGCGGATGTGCTTTGCATAAAGTTCAATCATCCTCTGGTCAAATTCCCCTGGCAGGGACGATTGATCCAGGAATGGGCTTGGGACCTGATCAAGTCGGAGAGATATGGTGGGACTTCTGTGGTGACTATTGAGAGAGAAGTGGGCACACTTTTCCCACTGGGCTTGAGCCTGCCATGGTGCAGACCTGGAGCCATGGGCAGTCATCTTGCCTGAGGAGGAAGCCAATATGGAGAACAGAAGGAGAAATGGTAACATTGTTTGAGCTCCTGGATCCAATGGAGCCTGAAATTGACATGCCCTGGATTTTTCAGTGGCCTCAGGTGGTTTGCAGTGGCTTTGCTGTAGCTTGTAATGGAAAGTTTTTCAATGGTCCAAGCCTTCCCTTCCACATGTAGTCTGTGCCTTCTAACTTTCCTGCTAGACCTGTCATCCCTGCCAAAAAAAAATGATCCCAGCGCTCCCTTGGTCTTCCTAACTCTCACACCCTCCCGGCAGGTAACCAGAGCCAGGACAAGCCAGCAGCAACACTGGAACCTGCCTGCTGACCACTCTCCAGGAACTGGTAACACTGGAGACTTTAGCCATCCTGCCAAAGAGGCTCAGGCCCAGCACCGAGCCTTGAGGTTCCAGCTAGGACCAGTGGCACGGATTCCCCGGCTGAGGACTGGCCTCCTTCCCAGAGATCCCCCAAGTACTGGAGATGAGGAAAGCAGTCCACGGCCAGAAGAGCAGGCTGCGTGCAGGATCTCAGGTCATGGGATGTCACCAATGAGGGCAGGCACGTTTACGGAGCAACAACCACATGCCGGGCACCAGACTCAGCCCTCTTCCTCACAAACCCCCTGTGAAGCTGATGCTATTATTACCCCATTTTACAGATAAGGTAAAATGATGCTTAGAGAAGATGGAGATTTGTGGAACTTTCTTATCCTTTTTCCAATTCATTAAAACTCTGCTTGTGTAGCATTATTTTTTTCACCTTAAAAACGTAGGTATTATAAACACATAATCTAAAAAAATTCAACCACTAGGAAAGAATTCAGTGTGAAATGTCCCTCTTTCATCCCTGCCCCTAGCCCCAATATTTATTGAGGGGCTGCAAGGTGCCAGGCCCTCTGCTAAGCTTTTTACATTCTCCATTTCATCCTCAAATCAACCCTATGTGGCCAGTATTGTTATTCTTACCCCATTTAAGATGATGAAATTGAGGCTGAGTAAGATGGTAAGGACAGAGCCTGGATGCTCACCCTGACTGTTAGCCTCCACAGCCCACTGCTTCGACAGCATCTGCACACGGAGGCCCCTCCCGCTTTGCCAGGACTTTTCCACTGCAGATTCTCTTTGCAAAAGGTACTCCCAAGCCTCAAGGGCACTTGGCTTCTGTGGGTTTATTTCAGAGATGAAAGCAAATAGCTTCTCAGTGCACCAGAAAGATCGCTGAGTACCTCCTGCCATTCCCAGCTCTTCACTCCAAGCCATGTCTGTGCCCTTCCTCCGCCCAGCTCAGGGGTGACTGGACACACAGCAGCTTTCGGAGGCTTCCCTGTTCATGGCTCGGGGAAGATATTGGTCTGTAATGATAACCGGGGTCTTATTTTAAGGCTGCTCAGCACTTTGCTGTCTCCACCTAGTCCAGCAGCCAGGAGTGGATATGAGAGATTGGAATAGGCCAGTTAATTAATATTCTCCATGACATTGAAAGTAATTCCATCCTATCCATCTGGGTAGAGGGGGCCAGAAGGCAGCACGCCTGGTATCCCTCCGGTTCACAGTCGGCGGGGCAGAGGAGGGTCTCGGCACTGTCTTCCCAGTAGGGGTGAGAGGAAGTGGAATTGTCTTCCCACAGAGCCTGCTTTGGTCTGCATGCCATCTGCACTTAGCAGCAAGTGGCCCAAGCACTGAGGACTTCTCTAGTTTCTGCTTAGACAGTGCCTCGGGCGAGCGGGGAGAGAGAGAGAAAGACAAGGAGTATCCTGGCTGTTCCATGTTAATTAAATTGTAGAGTCAAACAGGAATGCAGTAACGATAATAGTCCTGTGGGTGAATCAAGTGTATCTGCCTCTTAGGAACAGGCTGGGAAACCTTTGCTGCGAGGAATTATATTAATAAACGGGTGACAAATTCAGAACAGCTTCCAGCCTGCGGGCCGTGCTGACTCGCTTGAAGTGAGCGGGGCTTACGTGCTCTCCGATGAGGCACCTTCAGGAAGCCCGTCTTCCCTTGGTGCCTAAGGGCACTAGTGTGCTGGTAAATGTTTAACAACCAGCTATCTTGGGGGCAAAGCCTTGATTTGTAACACTTGCTGATTTCCGAGGTGTAAATACTCCCTGCTATGCCTAATTTTAAGTTACCAATGTGAAGTCATTGAAAGTGGAGCTGGGAAGAGATGCGTTGTAGCACACCATCATATAGATCAAATAGATGTAAAGAACTTCAAAAGCACAAATAAGAGTAAGATGTATGAAATAACTAGGAAGTGATGAGTTCTGAGTATTTATTACCTTTGTTTTTCATATAATTCATTTAATTGCAAGTATATATAATTTAATGTTTAATAATGGCTGTGCTTAATAATGGCCTCATGGAATTCCCAAATATTTAATAATCAGCTCCAGCAAGCCAGTATGAGCCAGCCCAGGACACCACTAACAGGTCCAGAAAGGCCATTGTATTTGAATCGTTCAGATATCAAGGGACTATCCTAGTGATGAGGGTTTAGTGTAATGATGTCCTAGGAAGTGAGGCAGCCCTAGTCATAGCCTCATCAGCTGCAGGCTCATTGGAGTTTCTAGGAGCAGAATGGATATGGGGCCTGGAGGAGAACTGGAACAATCCCTTCAGCGCGGTGGTGGAGACAACCTGAGGCCCTTGTGATCCAACTCTGAACACCTAAGATTGTGGAACAACTCTAGTGGAGGGGTTTTTGGTGTTTTTTTTTTAAGATTTTATTTTTCCTTTTTCTCCCAAAGCCCCCCAGTACATAGTTGTGTATTTTTAGTTGTGGGTCCTTCTGGTTGTGGCATGTGGGATGCCACCTCAGCATGGCTTGATGAGCAGTGCCATGTCTGCACCCAGGATCTGAACCGGCGAAACCCTGGGCCACCAAAGCAGAGTGTGCAAACTTAACCACTCGGCCACAGGCTGGCCCCACTAGTGGAGAGTTTTGCATCAAGCCATCTTGGGAGCGAGCTGACCTCCCTTGGAACCAGCCCACATCTGGATGGCTACAGCTGTCCATACTCTCTGGTCCAATTGGTCAAGCCTGGAATTGCAGGACTGGTCCCCAGGGATGCACATAACCTGAGTCTGACAACCTAAAGCAGAAGGAACCTCTTGGGGCCTCTTTCCTCAGAACATGCTGTGGGCATGGCAGCCCCTGGAGTATCTATCACAGATCCTCTGCTGCACTGAGGCTCCTTCTCTCTTGGGAAGAGCTACAGGGGCCACTCGAAAAGTTCTGGTTTATTTGGTTTCAGAATTGATTTCTTCTCTATTGCTGAGTAAATAGAGGGCCAGTTGCTGCTAGATACCCTATACCCTGAGACTCAGACGCATGGAGGTAAATGCATCCTTTCCCGCCACTGCTGTGCTGTGTGCAGGAGAGAGATGCACCGACTTTCAAGTACAAAGCTAGAGCTCCACCCCTCATGCTGCTCCACTGCTTGGAATATGGCCCACCCTCTTGTCCTGCCTCCGTGCTTGCCTCCAAACCAACTCCTATTCACTTTCAAGGCATTTTGCTAAAATTGAAAAACAAGTGACAACATACTGTGCGAACTGGATACGTACTCACACACACCATACATGGGACAGGAAGAACATACATGCACCAAAACAGGATTGTTTTTTCCCGTGTGCTTTTCTGAATTTTCTCTATTTGCTCTACTGAACCTGCTTTCGTTTTATGAACAGGGCAAGAGCTCTCCCTCATTTTCTCTGTGAAGCCCTCTCCCACCCCTACAGCAAGCAATCTATCCATCTCCTGCACCTGTCTCTATCTTGTGCATCAGCCATTATTGTCTGCACCACAGTGGACTGGAATTAGCCTTGTATTTCTTCCTATTTTTTCCACTAAAAGTGAGCCCTTCGAGGGCAGGGGCTTGGCTTGCCCACTCCCACCCTCAGCATCTGACTCCATGCCTGGCACAGAGAAGCTCTCGATGAAGGATCTGTGGAACTGCACTGGATCAGTGCGAAGCCCAAAATGAAGACAGCTTCAACCTGCACAGAAGAGGAATTCACTCCGGCTTTGCAAGAGTATCTCTGCCGGAATATAAATTCCAGGATCCTGTCAAGAACAGACCTCCTTCATTTCAACTTTTTCTTCTGTGCTCTTTCAGAGATAAGAAAACAGAGGCCCAGAGAGGTCTAGAGACTTTCTCAAATCACATAGAAAGTTAAGTGGTAAAGCCGAGTAGGAATCCAGATTCTTTAAGTCTTAATATTTTCTATCTCACCAGCTAAGACTATAGGGAGAAAGTATAGAGTGCTAGATAATGGTAACAAAAGTCAGCATTTATTGAGATCTTGTTCTCAAGAAGCCCCTTTGCTAGACTTTCTCATGCATTGTCTCGTTTAAGCTGTACAGTAGGTACTCTTGTCATTCTTTTTACTGATGGGAAAGCTGAGAGAGGAAAGGTTCAGAGAGGTTGGGTAACTCTCCCAAGGTTGCATGGCTGGTCCAGCCTAATGTATCCTGGATCCGAGCCCCTGTCGTATTAGTGGCTAAAGAAATGGAAAAACAACTGGACGATGACAGTGAAGTGCTGCCTTCAAGGAAGGGGCGGAACCCTGGAGGCTGCGCTGGGATCAGGTTAATGACAATCAGGTCCAGGGGTGGCTGAAGCAGATGGGTCAGAATCACATGTTTCTCTCGCAGGAAAAGACGGGGAGCCAATTAAACCCCTGGCGCATCTCAACTGCCTTTCTTCTCAGTGTCTCCTCGGCTTCATTATTTGCCCTCCTCTGTTGGCTTCTCTCCTCCCCTCCCCTGAAGGCTGCAGCAGATCCTGCCATCTGCTGGACCCTCCTCATTTCTGAGCTGGGACGGTGGCGCCTGGTGCAGAGCACCTCCCTAGGGGTGCTGGCTCTTTTCCCTTCGATTTCTCACTTCTTTGCTTAGCCCATGACTCCTTTGTTCTTTTCCTCCCTGGGACTTAAATTCTGATCTGAGCGTCCACACATCACCCCTCCATATATCCGAACTCCGCACCTTTGATGGCAGCTCCCAGGCCCTTCTTTCTTTTGCTAAAACGACCCTCTCTTTGCATCCCTACCATTGGGAGCTCGGGATTCCAAGAGCCTTTCTCACCTCATCTTCAACTCCTTACCCTTGAGGAACCTTTGTGAGTTACAATGATGGCGAAAACAGAATCATGTCTAGCCTTTCAAATAATAAAGTTATTCCAATTTTATCAAAGTTTTTAAGAGGGGAAAATGCCCCCAGGCATATTTCTTAGCACAAAAAAAATCACTTTTCTGTACTTAGCAGCTTTTCCAGGTCCTTGTGTCCGAGATACGGCAGCCCCCACTCAATGAGGCGGCATGGTGTACCGACACTTTAGCAAACCTGGTCCTGCCACTTCCCAGCTGTGGAACCTTAAAAAAGAAACAGCTTCTCTGTGCTGTAATTCCCTCATCTATACAATGGGATGATCACGTCTGCTCTGCAGAGCTATGTGAGCACTTGAGGTGGTGCCTGGCACGCAGTGGGGTCTTAAGAAGAGCTGCTCTTGGTAAATTCTTATTCCCTAGTTAACCAGTGGTTTATATTGAGGGCCTTACTTTATTTTATAGCGCATCTTCACTTCCACTATCTAACCTAGGCCTATACACCTATCAGAGTTTAGTTGTAGAGTATAGAATATACTCTAGCAATTGTAAGCAGAAGGGATTCCTTTCAGGCTATGAGATAGCTGACAGAATCATTAGAGACTTGAAGAAAATGACTCTAGCTTAAGTTTTCCAGAATGGCAGAATCGGACCATCCAAAAGATTAATGCTTCTTCTATGACAAGGAAGCACTGTCTGATCCAGAAACTTCCATTACAACTGTTGGCCCCATACCCATACACCACTACCATGATCAGAGAGCCACCACAATCAGAAAGTCTCCACCACTGCTGCCAACTGCACAACCTCACTGCCTGCTACATTCTGCAGCACCAAAATGGGGGCCCTATTCACCGCATCTTAATATACACAAAGCCAGTGGTAACTTTACTCCCCCCCAACACACACACAGCTCCATCACTGTTGCTGTCAGCAGAAGCTGTGGAAACCTGGCCTCTCCCTCATTTCTACCTCTTGAAACCTACCTGAGCATATGTCATTGGCTGAAGTTGGAGCACATCTGGAAACCTAGTTGCAAGGGAGTCTGGGAAATTCCATCCTCATCTTCCAACCTTTGCAGCACAGGAAGGATGACAGAATCGATGCTGAGCACCAGTCTTCCATATTCACAAGAGCCTGACAAATGATCTTCTGGTAGAAATCCTCTAGCGTGGCTCCCTGGTCAATTGCTCTGTCCTTGGTGACAGCACTGCCTGGTCCGGAAGCTAAGGGAATCTATGAGCCCTGCCCACTTCTAAAAGCTGGCCATCCCTGAGCATAGCTTTCTTGTAGGTCTTGCAGGTGGCAACTGCTTTATCTCCCGAAGGTGAGGTGGGTATCCTCTTTGTTCCTCATTGCCACATCCAGGCCACTTCTCCTTTCTCCCTCAAAAATCCCAACTTCTGTGAAGCCCAGACTATCCTCTCCCTCCATTTTTAGACACCTTTTTTTAGAATCATTTTTTTTAATTGAGGCAACATTTGCTTATAACATTATATAAATTTCAGGTGTACATCATTATAATTCGATTTCTGTGTGGATTATATCATGTTCACCATCCAAAGACTAATTATCGCCCATCACCATACACATGTCCCCTATCACCTCTTTCACCCACCTCCCTCCCCCCTTCCTCTCTGGTAACCACCAAACTAATCTCTATATCTCTGTGTTCGTTTGTTGTTGTTGTTGTTGTCTTTATCTTCTACTTATGAGTGAAATCATATGGCATTTGGCTTTCTCCATCTGACTTATTTCACTTAACATAATACTCTCGAGGTCCTTCCATATTGTTGCAAGTGACAGGATTTCATCTTTTTTAGAGCTGAGTAATAGTCCATTGTGTATATATACCACAACTTCTTTTGACTTTTTTAGACTCTTATTACTCTTCATTAGAGATTCTAGCACCTTGTTCACCATCCTCCTCTCCACCTCTACTCTTTTCATCATTCTCGGTGACTTCAGTGCCTACACAGATGATCATCTAGCAAACTAGCACTAAATTCTTTTATCCTTACTTCTGCTGATTGTTTCCTCCACCCCATCTCAGCCACCCCTCTGCACACCCTAGCGCTTGTCATTTCCAATATCTGCACCACCTCAACATCTCAGCTGCATCCATCCTACTTGCCAAACATCACTTCCTGTGTTCCCGGCTCACTTACTCAATGATACCCCCCAGAGGCTGAAGTCCACTAGCCTTTTTGCTTTTTTATTATTCATCACAGCCTTTCTGTTTTCATTTCCCTGCTTATCTACCACAGCCTATCACTGCAGTAATTCCTTCACTCTATTCCCAACTTCCTTCCTCTCCATCCTTTTTATCAAATCACTTTAGCAAAACCCAATTGTAGTTAAACCTAACCCATCCCAACTCTGCACCTGAGCAGCTGAGTTTGGCTCTAAGGATATACGCCATGTTAACAGGTCCCACTTTAACCACGTAACTCTTTATCTTAGCACTGCCTAGCAATTTCCCCAGGAAATCTGCTTTCCAGCCCCTGACACTATTTACAGAACTTCTCCTTTCCCTTGAAAACATCCCCTTTTCTACTCTTTCTCCCTCTCGGATTATGGCTGTGTTTAGAAGAGGGAACCCTGTCATCCCCACATCTAGGCTACCACCCTTGTCAGCTGGGGCATGTACACTAACTTTCTCCTTCCATGGATGGCCTGTCCCCACTCCTATCTGACCTATTCCACTTCCTCATCTCCTACTGCTCTCTATTTGACTCACTCCAGTTGGGGTGAATTGCATTGAATCCACTCTTGTCAAAGTCACAAGTGACCTCTATCTTGATAAATTTGGTGATCCATAGCCTGTGCTCATCTCACCTATTCCAGGCATGGAATGTCCAACCCCTGCCCCACCCCAAACAGTCACTCGTGTGCCCTGGAGGATGCTTCTCATTGCCTAACCTCAGGAATACCATTTCCTCATAAAGTCATTTCAGATTGAATGGAATACTCCAGCCCACAGGGTCACACACAAGCCCCTAGTGCGTTCCGGTCTTTTCAGGAGTCTTTTCAGTAAGTTCATACTCTCTGGGAGTCTTCCTACCAGAAGCAAATTGCCAAGCCAAATGTCCCTCTTTGGGCACAGCTATAAAGCTATCCACAAACAAATGGAATTTTAGAAAGTGGAAATGACAGTGGCTTTCAGGACTAGAAGAGGCTAGAGACTGTCCAATTTAATTTTCTCGTCTTGCAGAGAAGGACGTGAGGCCCTGAGATGTAAGGGACTTACCCAAGGTCATACAGACGAGGCAAGGTGATATTGCTTCAGTGGGAAGGATTCTTTCGGCAAATCAGCATACTTACCGAGAGCCAATTTAATGTTGTGGCTGTCTCTGGTCAGGCTCCCTGGAAGCAGAGCCTGAGAGGGGCTTTGAGTAAAAGGCATTTTTGAAGAGGATGATCTCAGGAGAACCTGCATGGGAGGGAGGGAAGTAGGATGGGGAAGAAGAAGAAATTAAATGAGAATGTGGTTTAGGTGACATCCAGCCGTGGCCTGATCCGCAGAGAGCTCCAGACATAAACTGTCTCACAGAACTTGAACCACCTTAAAACAAGGGAGCTGAGCTTTCATTCTTCTTCATCAGCTTTCATACTTCTCCATTAGCTATGGGCTGTTCCAGGGTGGGGGTCATTACTCCCAGGTACTTCCAGCTAAAGGGGCTCCAGTCTCTAAAGGGCAATACTCCCCAAAAGGTTTCAGATGTGTGTTATGAACGGCAGCACCTCTAGCAGTTGGGGGCTGGGTGCACTGAGTGGTAAAAGGGGTTCCAGAGATCGAGGTGGGGCACCAACAGTGTCTGCTACAGTGATTAAGAGAGTATTCTCTGGATCCCAGCAGAACAACTAGAATTCAGTGTCAGCTGGGCGGCCTCTCTAAGCTTCAGTTGCCAAATCTGAAAATTAGGAAAATAATCCTCCCTCTCAGGGCTGTTGGAAGCATTCAGTGATCTAATGCATATGGAGTGCTTAGCCCAGCAACTGCATTTAGTAAGTATTATTGTAATTATTAGTATTTATTATTAATAATTATATTACTATAATTATTGTAATTACAATAGTGATAAAAATTGACAATCCCAAAAGCAGAGCTATATGAAGTCACCCTTCGTCTCTTAGCATCCAAGGGAACAGGGAATGCAAAATGGCCATTCTCAACAACACAATCACGATCATCCAAGGCGTGGTATTATTTTTATCCACAATGTGGATGTAAATGTGTGCCTTTGGTGCTCCCAGCTCACCACTGAGATAATTAACCAGAAGCAATTACAGTGCACTTGGCAAATTGCAGCTTTGCCCTCTTTGCGAGGGCCATGTTTTATTTATACTTCCTCCCTTGTGGCTCGCTGATTGATCACATTCCAAGTTCAATATTTAAAGGTGAGCTGCTGACAGGGACTTCACCTGGGTTTCCCTCAGGCTTCTCCCACACTGGGGTCTGGGCAGGAAATTTCCCCAAGTCTTTACAAATGCAGGCATCTCTGAGAATCCACACTTCTGGGCAGATCTCAATGCCCCCACCCCGGGCACATTTGCGGAGCCCCTCTTGTTGAGAATAGCCCGTGAATCAGTGCCCTGAGCCGAACACCTCATCTGTTCTGCTTAGTCTTCTCCATGTAGAATATTGAATTCACAGAGGGTTTCAAAGCTGGACATGAAAAGTAGAGAGCCCAGTAATTCTATTTCTGGGAATCTGTCTGGAGGACATAACCCGGAACGTGGATTTTTTTTGAGATGTATATACGAGACGATCATCTAAGCATCACTCATCATAGCAAGAGTTGGGAAAAAATGGAATGTCCTAACAATTCAAGGTTAGCTATGGTACGCCCAGACAAGGAGATAGAGGCAGACATTAAAATAATATGAACAAAGAGCATGGAGGGATAGAGGAAAATATTAACCAATGGTTTTTCTGTACAAAAATGGATTTCCTCTATATATTCCCCCATGACCATTTGTATTAGTATTTTTATTGATAGTAGTTTGATATTAATTCCTTGAAACCTAATGAGTTAACATTTTAAAAGCAATACTCTTCACATATATTGAAGGTTCAAAACATACAAACTCTTTAATTTCTTAACCCAACACCTATGTTTTTTCATTAAATGAAGCAAAAATACTACTCATGAGAAACTCCACACTTTGACTATATTCTGATTTCTCATCATAATCTATACCCATTGTTATCTCTTTTCTCACAGGAAAAAGGAAATTTTAGCAGGTGACAAAGTAAGAAAGGGAAAGAGGGCAGGCGGTTATCTTCTGTCCCCATAAATGATCCCATGTGATCTGCCACAAAAGTGTGGTAAGTTATCATGTAACCACGAGGCATTGCAACCATTACCACATCCACCCTCCCCTGCCTCCACGTCCTGAGCGCCTCGTCTAGTGGTGTCAATTGTAACACCATCTCTATTACTCTCTAAGAAAATGCTGAAATAAACATGGATAAACACTGACTTTAGATTTTGAACATTAAATTTCACCCTTGTATACTGGCTTCTAATCTCTGTTTAAAATTAGCTTCATCACTCATGTTTTTTAATTGAGAAGTTATTTATTGAGCACCTTACACATTTCAGGCACTGTGTTAGGCCCAGGAAATAAAATGCTGAGGTAATCTCTGCCCTGAGGGAGCCTAGACTTAGTGGGAAAAAAACAAACAAGAACGAAAACAAAAGAGACATTATTAAATAAAGACTGAACACTAACAAGTGCTAGAAAGGAGAAGAATAAGGGATTTGACCTAGTCAGGGGAAGTGGGAGCTGAGCTGACGTTTGAAAGATGAGTAGGAGTTAACTAAGAAAAAAGAGGCGAGGAGGGAAGAGCAACCTGCCTCAGCGCAAAGGCCCTGAGGTGGAGAATATGAACACCTCAATAGAAACCGGAATCAAGAAACAGGTGGGGGAACACGGTGCAAAGTGAGCCTGGAGATGTGACTAACGTAGGCAGGAGTGACACTCTAAGGGGCCCTTTTGCTGGACAATATTGGATGTCTATCCAGCATCCATTCCACCTTGCCTAATAGAATCCCAGTTTTGTTTAGGTATTCAACCTCCTCCCCCCAGCCTGTGTGATGCAGGAGAAGATGATACTGCCCTCAGATGCAGGGGGTAGTAGATGTGAGTCAGTCCTTGCAGATCTCAGGTTTAAGCACTGCATGAGACAACTGCTAATGGTGCCAGGGTAGGAATGAAATCTAAACTGGACCAACTGAACCCACAAATGATGGAAGGAATTTCATCCCATGGTGGGTAAGAGGTCTTTCTCCCTCTAGGTGTAAATAAGGGAGCCTGTTGACCTAATTGCTGCTGTCAGCCATGGGATGAAGCCTGTTGGGTGGAGAGCAAAGAGGAGAGATGGGAAGCATCTCAGTCCTTGACCATATTGTTATGTCACTAAATAAGCAACCCGGAAGCCTGAATTGTCTCTGGATTTCTTATAGGGTGAGAGAATAAATTTTTTTGTTGTTCAAGCCAATTTAAGCCAGGTTTTCTGATACTAGCTTCCAAAAGCATACCACTTGGATACATCCTTCTGTGTAAGGATTGTTGCCTTTATCCCAAGCAGAACAGTGCTGGTGTTGGAGGAGGTCATCCAGAAGATGTGACCACCAGTTGACCCTGGAGCTGATCCTGGCCATTGGAGGCTCCTCATCCCCTCGTCCTTGGAACGTATGTTCTGCCCACATTCCCACACTAGGAGCTGTGTCAAGAACATAACCCTGAGAGACAAAGGTGTTGAGAGCATCTGGGCTGAACACACGACTGAACCCGTTTAAGCCTCTGTACAAACTTTGAAGATTCTGGCGGGCAGATGTGGAGAACTCCTAGTCTCGTGAGGCCTGCCTCGTATGTAAGTCCCCTTACTTATTAAACTGCCACCTACTAATCTGGAGTGGTCTGCTTATTTCTTCGATCTCTCCTTGCCCTCCATGTACAGGGCTAGTTTGCAAAATGAATCTGGAATTTGGGTGTAGAATGCATAATTCTAAGAAAAAGATTATGGAATGGGACCTGGTACGTTCCTCACCCCACCCCCACCCAAAATATTCCAATGTTAAATGAAAAATATAGAAAATAAAATTCCTTATACATGACCCCAACTGTGTCAAGCACATACACACACACTTAAAAGAAAGACTGGTAGGAAAAATACTACATTAAATGATTGCTCCTATGTAGGAAGATTATTAATAGGTATTTTATTCTGTTTGGTTTGGTTTGATTCTTTATGTCCTTCCGTACTTCCAGATTTTTCTACAATGAATATACTTTACTTCTATAATTAGACATCAAAGACAATAACTGTGTTTTCCATCAAAATTTACACTACCTATCACAAGTGAGGCTACTTTTACTTTTTAAAAATATAATGGCCAAAAGAAAACTAAAAAGTAACATATCTAACATAGAGAAACATTTCTAATCTTTATAACTGTATCCAGACAGTTAAGGATTTATCACTGGTCATATAATGGAACAAAATATCTTGAGAGCATGAGGATGTCTAATTTTCATTTTAAATCCTCAATTTATAAAATAGTTACTCTTGCTCATTTTAAAGTCCCATTATATAAAATAGAGACACTTGCAAATTTTGAGACCCTCAGGAGATATCATTTAGCATCTTTGGAGAACATAATATTTAATTATCATAGCATGAGGTACTTTTAATGGCACATTCCCACGTCGCTATTGAAAGCTGATTTCTGAGAGGAAAATTAAGTGATATTTCCACTCACATGCCTTATTTAAATACAAACTACATGCATAATTATCCTTGATCTCCACTGCCACTTAAAAGTAAAATACAAAACTGGAAATACTAAATACTCAGGGAGCTTTTTCTCCTTCATAACTACAGCCACCAAAAAAGTAATAGTTACCAAGAACCCCTAAGTGGTTCGTGTACCCCTAAAGGGTTGGGAGCCCTGTTTGCTGACTGGCATCGACTACAGGATTCAAATCCCAAAGCCAACCTTCCTGCTATCAGGGTTATTTGAGGTAAGCTTTATTCCAGGAAGGAAAGTGATGTCACTTTTATTAATTACCTTTAAACATAAAATTTGCATTTTTTGTTCAATCTTTGCTCAACCCTGCACTTCTTCCATTTTTTTCTAAAAGTCATAAATTGACCTTCTTATTGTGCATTACTTATTTGCTCTCTAAGATGCAGGGGCATTTTTAGCTAGATAACAAAGCCACACAACCTAACACATCAGAGGCAGCACGTCCCCTACAGGTCCTGCCTCTGTAACGAATAAAGGAAGAAGTGGGCATGGTAGGAGTGCACTTCTCCTTGGAAATTAGGATGGCCGTACAGCTTTCCAAGGCCAATGTTTGTGCATAGCAGTGATGTGTGTCCCTTCTATGTTGAAGTTTAGAGAGCCAAGCATCAGGCATCACACCCCCGGCCCTAGTCAGGGAGGTGGTAGAAGCCCACGTCAAGGTCAAACCCCCTTCAGCCTGAGTCCTTCAGTGACTGCAGGGAGCAGAGGCCCACTCCCCACAGCACTGGAGAAGCGCACTTTTTTAAGTCACTGCGATTTGGGGGTTGTTTGTTACTGCAGCATAACCAAGCCTATACTGATTGTATAGAAGAAAAAAAAGGAAAAGAGACATTGAATTCCTTCAAAGGCCTTTTGTGCTCCTGTTGAAACACTCCTTCCCCATTTGATAAACTCTAAGTAAGCTCAATGAGCCCCCTATAAAAGTACAAAATCATCCGAAAAATCTTAAAGGTCATTGTGTTGTAATCAAATCCTTGTCATTATAAGCTTGAGTTAAATGGTTTAATATGTAACCCATATATACTGGGTTACTGGGATGAATTTATGGGCACCCATGAACTTTCTAAAGGGGAATTTTTAATTTTGTGTTTTCATGTTGATGATAAAAAGTTAATAGGAGCATGTCCTCTACACCTGGATGGCCAACATGCACAAGGCAATGCCAAAGCCCGAGCTTGCGTTTGTGTTTACTTTGGTCTTGGCATCCACTGACACTACTTTGTCAAGGGCAAGTGAGTAAAGAACTGAGTTGGGCATGATACTGAAGTGCTGCATTTGTTCCAAAGGTCAAAAGCGTCAGCACTTTTTGAGCAGTGATTTAGTTTCAGAAAAACCACATCGCCTTTCATATTGCTAATTTGAATTTTATTGGCTTTATTATTTGGTTTTAATGTAACCTGTAAATTTGTTTTTTTCTTGTATGGTTTTATAAGAACTACAAACATACGAAGTTTATACCTACTTTTCTGCAATATATGCTTAAGAAATATTATAATATAAATAGTGAAAGTCCACACTTTGGTGGAGGTAGGGGTGTGGTTTTAGGGTCATCTTTCCTTTAAAAGGCTCCAAACATTGTTCATTTCAGACCAGGCTCAAAGCGGCTCTCTCTCGGAGTAAGCTGTTGAGTTATTTGAATCTATGCACTGGAAGTTTATCCACAAGAGTTACCTGAAAACAAAAGAGCTAGCTCCAGGGCTCCACGAATCTCCACTTCCTGCTTTTGACAGAAGAAGCCAGAGAGAGAAAGAAGACAGATAAGATGCTCTGAAAATCGAGAAAGAATCAGAAAGGATGAAATAAAGGCATTTGTGGCTCTTTTCGAAGGTAGGACCTGTTGCAGCAAAATAAATCTTTCTTTGCACTGACATCACTGGGATGGCAAGACTGCTCTCACCACCTTGATATACACAGTTCTTTGTTAGCTTGTTAAGAAAGATAAAAGATTAATGTGATATTTAAGACTTGGGGCATTTGCCACTGGAAACATTGGCCACAACAGGGTCAAAGTGGCACATTCCAACCAGACACAATGTAACTTTGAGTCCTCTTTTTTACATTAGATATTGTTTAAACTATTTATTTTTGCTAAATGGTTTAACTAATAAACAGTAGCTTTTGTTTCCTAAGACAAGTTTCCTCACTGCACCTAAAGCTGCCGGCGACTGAAGATGTACTGGAGAACCAACAGGACCAGTGGCAGGTGCTAGAAAAGAAGGGCCAATGCAGACTACTCTGTAAATCCTAACCACATCAGGCAGAGAGCATAGATATGTACCTCCAGTAGAATCACGCCAGTGAAAGTACTGAGAAATCAGCACAACACTATCCTGACATAGAATGAAATCAACGAAGGAGAAGAAAAAGATCATGATGAAGGTGGTGAAGATGATGATGGCCTGGATTCTTTCATGGATTCATGGGAATCATTTAGTGTCACATGTCATGGACCAGTAACTCTAGGGGAGAAAAAAAACCCTAGTTAGACATGCACTGTGCCCTCAATGAGCTTCCAGGACAGAAGAGGAGGCAGAGGAAGAAAATATATACATCATAGGAGAAGACTGTAGAAAAGACAGAGATTACTTCTGTTCAAAACAAAGGTTTTTCTGGGCTTTTGGTTTTCTGGCCTAGTTTGAAAGTAGGCCTCTTGGCAGAGCCTAGTCTCTTGGTCACAGTGATGGTTAATTTTATGTGTTAACTCGACGGGCCAAGGAGTGCCCAGATGAAATGTTATTTCTGAGCGTGCCCCGGAGGGTGTTTCTGGATGAGATTAGCATTTGAATTGGTGGACTCAGTAAAGTGGATTGCCCTCCCCGTGTGGGTGGGCATCATCCAATCTGTTGAGGGCCTGATTAGAGCAAAAGGCAGAGGAGGGAGGAATTCGCCCCCTTTTTTTTCTGCCTCACTGCTTCAGCTGGGACATCTCATCTCATCTTCTCCCACCCTTGGGCTGGAATTTACACCATCAGCTTCCCTGGTTCTCAAGCCTTATGGTCTCAGACTGAATTACGCCTCCAGCTTTCCTGGGTCTTCAGCTTGCAGAAAGCAGATCGTGGGACTTCTCTGGCTCCGTAATTGCATAAGCCAATTCCTCATAATAAATCTTTTTATAATAATATGTGTATAACATAATCTATATTTTATATATATATATATGTCCTATTGGTTCTGTTTTTCTGGAGGACCCTGACTAATATATTCACCCTTTGCCACTGTGTGACTGGTCCATTCATTCTTTCTTCCTTGTGACAGTTAACGATTGTTGTACTAAACTCGTGCTAGGCATTGGGCACCCAGTTCTAGAGGAAACCTTGGCCTTCAGCCTCCATGGAACTTACAGCAGAGCTGTTTGACTAGCACTGCTTTCAGCCCTGACCACACTCTTTTATACGCTCATGAAGCAAAAATCTCACACATTCCTCAAATTACAGTCTTTCTCTGGTGCCAGCTTACTATTAAATTGTACCTTTTACCCCCTTGTAGCAGGCAGTAGCTGTGCACTCAGCTTTGTAGTCTGTTGCCGTTTTCTCATTGTAAATCAGATGAACTTCATACATCCATGACAGTTCCTCTGTAAGGGAGAGAGGCCGTGCACACCAGTGGAGACACAGTACTGTTCTAGAAGCAGAGAGGGCAGAGCTGTCCACACACTGAGCTTGTTGACTGCCACTCCGTATTCTCAGGATCTGAAGATCACTTTTGCAAAACACTTCCCCCTCACCTTCAATCCATTCGACTCTGTTTTAAAGGGAAGATGTAATTCACCTGATCCTGATTTGTTTGCACTTAACTCCTCATAATGTTGTTTTGAAGAAGCTGATGCACAAAAAGCCTTTTCATCAGCCTTTTGAAGAACATCTCTCTTCGAGGGGAAAAAAGAATCAGAGTGTGTTTACCAAAGGTAAACAAGCCAAAGCCTTACAAAAAATCCAAGTTTATTTCTAAAGCCTGAACTCTCCAGAGGTCAAGGGGGTTTGGGACTTTCGTCTCTGCTCCCTCACTTGGAAAAGGAGCGTGGCCCAGAATCAACGGCCTGACCTCCGCAGCAGACGCTGGCCAGCCCTCACCGAACGCTCCAGAGCTGCAATGTGTGTTTGCTGCAGCCCATAAACACTCCTAATGATGCTCTCAACAAAAGCCCATATTTTGAGCCTTGTTTTCTATTTTCTTTTCATGTTGCTTCTCTCAGTGAAAGGATCAAAGCAATGAGGCTACTTTTTCTGCACTCAATCAGACAGGAGTTCTTTGAAGTAAATGTGTTTTTTTCTTTTGCTTTTTTTTCTTTTCTCCTTAAGGAAGAATCTCTATCATCAGAGGCTGACTTGTAAATTTCCCTAGCACTAGTCCCTTAGCAGGTGCACGTGTGTCTCTGGAAGCAGAGCCTGTGCTGTCTTTCTCTTGGATTTCCCCTTTTTGTGTTCCACTTGATAAGAGCCACAATGTGGATTTTAACATGCCCAGGATGGATGAGAACATCCAAAGACAGCATCATCCATTTATCAAAAACATATGAAGATGAAGACACAAGAGTCCAGCTGAAAAGAAAAATAAATCAGGGAATTTTGAAAAAGCATTTGTAGTTACAGCTTGAGGCTGTCTTGTAAAAAAAAAAAAGTATCAAAATAACTCCATTAATGATCATCTCAGAAGCAAAATGAAGCTGAAAGCTTGTTACTATGGTTCTTGCTTCCATGGGGAATTCAAAATATCATAAAAAATAATGGAATGGTGAATAAAAAAAGATGTAGAAGTCAAGTTACATGATTTCTTCAGGAGCCTTCCCAGTGGCATGTACAGTATCAAACCAGACATTCTCCAAGAATGAGTATTTTTCTAATGGGCAACAAATAATTAATAATAGCAGCTAATGCAAATTGAGCACTTAGTATGTGACAGTCATTGTACTCAGTGCTTTCATGCATTATCTCTTTTAATCTTCATACTTATTCTATCAAGTACGCGCTACTTTTAGTCCCATTTTGCAGAAGAGAAAACTGAGGTTCAGCATAGCCACGGACAACATGGATTGAAAGTGGCAGAGCCAGAAATCAGCCCCAGATCTATCTGACACCAAATCCCAAGTTTTTGTGTTGTTTATCAGGAGCCTGCTGCTTATATTTATTCTGGAGCCTAGAACTACTCTGGCTACTCAAGGATTGAAGTTCATCTCTTGGGTCAGGCAAACTGAAGCAATAGTCTAACTGTTTTGGACTAAATTCGTTCTCCACTATTACTTAAAGAAAGAGAAATTGTTTTACAGAAGTTTCCAGACATTCTCTCAAAACTCCCCTTTGTATAGTGGTAATATAGGCCTGCTTCCCTGTACATTTTCCTCATCAAAAATGTAACAGCTTGTTAAAACCCATCAAATTATACACCTAAAATGCCAGCATTTTATCATATGTTAATTATACCTCAAAAATATTGTTTCAAAAATAAAGATCCCAGAACATTCAATGAGAGCCCTCTCAATATGTTTTTGGCTTCACCGTTTCCTAGATTTCATGTCAAATTGTCATTAAATCAAACTATGTGAAATTGCCCATTTGTGCATGTCAGTTCCATATGGACCAACTTTTAAAAGTTTTTAAACAGCGTTAACAAGCCTGTGCCATGTAATCTGCAGCTATTCTCACTTACTGTCTTAGCCATGCATTTTAATTTGAAGATTTTCTGTACCAAAAAAATGCGCTAGGTGAATGGAATTTCATTGTCTTCCTTCTTTTCCCTCCTTCTAGATTTTTCCCCCCCACACTCAGCTGGACTACATTTCCCAGTCTCCCTTGCAGTTAAGGCATAGCCTCGTGACTGAGTTCCGCCCAATAGAATGTGAGCAGAAGCGATGCATATAAAAACCTGCTACATACAAGCTGTGCTCCCCTCTTTTTCTCATCTACTGTCTGGAAGTGAAGAATCCCAATGCCTATGGCTGAGGCACAGACAGAAGAAACTTTGAGTCTCTGAATCAAAGTGTGATAAATCACCTGACAATTCAGCACCTTTAGAGGAACAAGAATTAACTTCTGTTGTGTTAAGCCACTGAAATATGGGGATTTAATATCACAACTAGCCAGCCTTGGTAGTCTAGTGGCTAAGATTCAGTGCTCTCACCACCGTTGCCCGGCTTGGTTTCCTGGTCAGGGAACCACGTCACCCCTCTGTCAGTTGTCATACTGCAGAAGCTGGGTGTTGCTGTGATGCTAAAAGCTATGCCACCAGTATTTCAAATTCCAGCAGGGTCACCGATGGTGGACAGGTTTTAACGGAGCTTCTAGACTAGGACAGACTAGGATGAAGGACCTGGCCACTCAGTGCCAAAAAAATTGGCCATGAAAACCCTACGAATAGCAGCAGTGCACTGTCTGCTGTAGCGCTGGAAGGAGAGAGGACGGTGCAAAAAACACTGGGCAGGGTTCCGCTCTGCTGCACACAGGGTGGCTAGGAGTCGGAATTGACTTGATGGCACTCACAACTAGAAAAACTTTACAAATCGTGCTACTTTTACCAATAGTCTTTCTTTCTTTCAATAACATTTATTGTGGATTTTCTATGTCCTTTAGAGACCAGCTCAATGTACCAAAACTAAACAAATGGCTCTTCAAGGAAATGCGACAGAACTTTGAGAAACGGGGATATTCAAGGTCTCTGCAGAAAATAAGCTTCACATTTCTAGAGGACATCTGTTATCTGCTACCCATCACTCATTCACCCTTTTCCTGGGAATAGTGTCCCCACATTTCCTTTGAGAAACCGCCCTCCTCCTTGCCCAGCCATGTGGTTGAAGTGAGGCTGAAACCCGCATGAGTGTGTGGGCCCAGATTGGCTTAAGCCAACCAGTACTCCTGACTCTCCGGCTACAGTGATTGGCCAGTGAAACACAAGGGCATGAGGAGGCATTGCTCAGTCCTTCTGGCAAAGAAAACATTTCTCCTCCACTGCAAAAGCTAGTACAAGAGACCCTCTCTCTCAGCCTGAAGAGTGCATTGCAATGATGTTAAAGCTGGGAACTCAGCAGCTATCTTTTTTTAAAAACTAACAAAACTATTTTTTAGAACAGTTTTATGTTCACAGCAAAAATGAGAAGAAGGTACAGAGATTTCTCATATACTCCCTGCCCCCGGACACCCACAGCCTCCCCCACTATCAACCTCCCACACTAGAGTGGTACGGTTGTTACCGTCAATGAACCTACACTGACACATTATTATTACACAAAGTCCATAGTTTACATTGGGGTTCACTCTTGGTGTTGTACATTCTGTGGGTTTTGATAAATGTATAATGACAAGTATCCACCATTTATAGGATCATACAGAATAGTTTCACTGCCCTAAAAATCCTCTGTACTTCTCCTATCATCTCTCTCCCCACTAACCCTAGCAACCACTAATTTTTTTATTGTCTCCATAGTTTTGCCTTTTCCAGAACATCATATAATCGGAATCATATAGTATGCAGCCTTTTCGAACTGGCTTCTTTCACTTAGTAACATGCATTTAAGATTCCTCCATGGCTTTTCATAGCTTGATAGCTCTTCTTTTTAGTGCTGTATACTATTCTATTGTCTGGATGTCCCACAGTTTATTTATCCATTCACCTACTGAAGGACATCTTAGTTGCTTCCAACTTTTTGGCAACTATGAATAAAGCTGCTATAAATATCTGCGTGCATGTTTTTGTATGGACATAAGTTTTCACACCTTTTGAGTAAATACCACAGAACATGATTGCTGGATTGGATGGTAAGAGTATTTTAGTTTTATAAGAAAATGCCAAACTCTCTTCCAAAGTGGCCATACCACTTTGCATTCCCACCAGCAATGAATGAGAGCTTGTGTTGCAGCTTTTGACATTGTCAGTGTCCCAGATCTTGGCCATCCTAATAGGTGTGTAGTGGTGTCTCATTGTTGTTTTAATTTGCATTTTTCCGATGACATGTGGAGCATCTTTCCATATGCTTATTGGCCATCTATATACCTCCTTTGGCAAGGTGTTCTGTAACCGTCTTGCTGCTGCCCAAGAGAGGCTGGCCTGCCAGGACTGCTGTGTGAAGCCTGCAGATGAAGGTGCTGCTCCACGAGGAAAACCTGAGGAACTGGGAGAAATGAGTCTCGGAGGACTTCATCTTACTGTCTGCTTCAATACAGACCTCACAGATGGTGTTCTGGACTTCTCAGTTTTATAGGGCTGTTACTCTCTTGTAGTTCAATGAATTTGAGTTCAGTTTTCAGTCTTAAATGATGCAACTTTGCTATTCATTCATTCATTCTGAATTTGGCTGAGTAAGGAAGTATAACGATTCATGTGAATTTGAAAATGGACCAAGGAAAACTCAAAACTGAAAATACTCATTGAAATGTGCATATTATTTTCTGCCTTATGAAGACCATGTTTTCTTCTCTCACAATTACTAGAGCTTCCAAACCGAGCCTAACTATAATGGTGCAATCACTCCTGCAATGATAATTGAGCCTCTGCATTCAGGAAGAATTCAGCCTAGACCACTGCTGCTTGTCAAAGAAACCCATCAAATAATTTACGGGTATTGCGTTTATTTGTACATCCCGTATTGTAATACATACTCCTTATGTAAGGTAAAGTTATAATCATTTGTTCTGATACATCACGGTTTCAAACGTTATATAGAAAACAGCACGTAGCTCTAGCTTGGTGATGTTGTAACCCTAAGACCTTTCACCACCTGCTCTAGTGTTTTGGCTGAATCGTAGTTCTCTCTCCCCATGGCTGGCCTCCATGGCCATTCATTTATTCACTCATTCTGAAATTGAGTGGATAAAGATTGATGACTTAGAAAAAGTAGACAAATGATTGCAAAAGGAGCATATAACACTGAGCATGCCACTGAACCTGCAACTGCTAGTGTTTTGTTTTCATTCAATCTTCCTCATCTTTACTGCCTATATAAGTCAATATTCTTATGAGTGACAAAACATCCAACCTAAAATGGCTTAATCAAAAGAAGCAGAGAATTTGGGGCCAGCCTGGTGGGGCAGCAGTTAAGTTCACATGTTCTGATTTGGTGGTCCGGCGTTCACCGGTTCAGATCCCAGGTGTGGATCTACATCCTGCTTGTCAAGCCATGCTGTGGCAGGCGTCCCACATATAAAGTAGAGGAAGATGGGCATGGATGTTAGCTCAGGACCAGTCTTCCTTAGCAAAAAGAGTAGGATTGGTGGCAGATGTTAGCTCAGGGCTAATCTTCCTAAAAAAAAAAAAAAAAAAAAGCAGCAGCAGCAGCAGAGAACTTAGTGGCTTAGGCAAATGAAATGTCCTGGGGCAGATCCAGTGTGATTGACTGTGTGATTGGCAAGTGTGACTGACTGAGGCAGGGCCAGCAGGTCCTCCCATCTCACTCTCCCCATCTCTCAGCTCTGCTCTTTTCTACAGCCACTCTCTCATTATGTGGTAGCCCTCAGCATCTTGCGCTCTAATCACAGCTTCAAATCTAGCAGAAAAGAGCCTTTCCCCAAGGGCTCTGCTTGGCTCAAATGCCTGTTTCTAAACCAACTGCTGTGGCTGCAGGGATGCAGTGCTCTGATTGGCCAAGCCTGTATTACTTATATATCCTCTGAAACATATACAATGGATGTAGAATGATGGGATTTCCCTGAGAAAGGGAAATGGACATTGGATGGCTGTATTAGTCAGGGCAATTAATATTAGCCGCTATAACAAGCAATCCCAAATATCTGTGGCTTAACATTAAGTTGTATTTTTCACTCATGCAAAGTCTGATGCAGAGATGTTCTGGTTGGGCAGCTCCCTTGGCGACTCTACCAAGCAATGACTCAGGAATCCAGGCTTCTTCCATCTTGGGAGTGCTGCTATCCACATCAACTAGTCTCCAAGGTTGCTGTGGAAGGGACAAAGTGAGCTGGAGAAGGCACAACTGCTCTCAGCTGCCTCGGCCTCAGAATAACACATCAATCTGTCTCTGCATTCACTGGTGAGAACTTAGCCACATGGCCCCACGCTGATGCAAGGGCACTGGGAAATACAATTCAGCTGTGTGTCTAGGAAGAGGAAACAGATTTGGTGGCCACCTGGCCAATCTGTGATACAAAGGCAAACCCAACCCATATCTAGCACACGGCCAGAACCACCCACTGGCTCTCCTCTGATCAGAGAAACATTAAGTCGGGGCCAGCGGGGCCCTGAGGGGTGATCTGGTCCTACAGTTTACTTGGATAGATGGGTAAAGTGAGAAAGGAAGGTCCTTTCCCAGATCACTCACCACTGATGTAGTGAACAGTGGATTTTACTAAATGTCTCAAAAAGGAATGAAGAGGAATTCCTCCCTCCCCAGATGCCAGAAACATCTTCCTGTCCTGCCCCCACCATAGCTACCAACTTACCAGAGTTTTCTCTTATCAAGCATGGGATGGTAGAAATGTGGTTGGTTTTACAGCCAGACGGACCTGGGTTGAAACCCTAGTTCCATTTGTTTCTAGATTTAAGCTCTCTGAGCTGCAGTTTACTCATCTGTCCAGCCTAGAGTAAACATTCAACCAGCATTAGATTCCTATTCTCTTCTCATTATTTCTTACTGCAACACCAGTGATACCTAGAGTTTGCCAGGAGTAACTGATAATTAATCATCTGAGCATCCTAAGAGTATATCTCCCTAACATTCTGTGGCTAGGGTACTAAAACTAAATATACATCCACTGCAAACTGTACAAACTCCTTGAGTGAGAGAAAGGACCCCTTTTTAGAGGTGATTCACCTTCATGTAGTAAACATTTTACTCCCAGAAAGTACTTTGCTGATTCAGTCATCACAGGTCTACGACTTGGCCAGCTAAGCTGAAGATGGAGAAATGGAGCTAGACCAGCTCATCTCCAGTGAGGATTGCAGTGAGGATAACCATCTCCTCCTGGGAGGAAGTGGCTCCATTTCTGGAGGTGACTGAATTCTAGGTGCTCTCCAAGTCCATGACCAGTAGGCTGCCACCTAGTGGGAGACCTGAACTTCATTTCAACACATAAGACCCTAAACCACACTCGTTGGGTTGTAAACACCATGCCTGAAGCTTTAAGCAAACTGTCTAATTCCACACTTCCGTGTACTTTCAAAGGAAAGTCAGTTGTTTGCAAAGACAAAGCCAATACCCCCAGTCGCTAGCCCAGTGCTCCTCGATCAATGCAGGAGCTTCCTCACCCCAAGCAGCCCCTCAGCCTCCGGATTTTTCTTCCCTTCCTTAACTCTTGAGACCTTATTTGTTGTATGGCTCATTCCCTCAGATCTTAGCCAACCACTCAATTAGACAACCGACTTCATAATATGATTCATGGTTGCCCATGATAGCATTTCCCAAATAACATATGTTCTTTTAAACAGAGGCCTCTTTGAGACCAGCTACCTTCCTCAACATGAGAAAGTACATCTAAAAATTCTTGTGGGGTAGGTTTGATTGAGAGGACATTTCTCTGTCCTAGAAATTGTATCAGTCTCGCTTTGGCTAAAAGTACACCATACCTAAAAGTCGGCCTCAGGGCTTGAGGGAGTTATAATTCCACCACGAATGTGGCTGCAGATACCGTCTAAATTCTCACTATGTTGCGTTAAGCTTCTGGGTAGGAGGCATCAGGATTGTAAGACTTTCATCATTTTGTGCATTTGCTCACCAGGCTACATGAAAGGTCATTATAAAGTTTCTTTCATTTTGTTTGAAAGTTTCTAGGAGGAAGTCTCCATTTTATCAATCCATGCTTTTAGAAATGTTACGGTTTTGTCTTCCTAATACAAGCCTTTTTTAGGAACTTCTTTTTTCTCTTCTGTTTCCTTTAGCTGACCTCCAGAGACTGACCCATAAAAGTGTTCCTGAAGTGCAGGCAGCCCAAACTGGAAAGAAACTTGTGTTCGTGTCACCTGGGTTACTCTAATACTCTTAACTCCTGCTTTTAAAAGGTACACGGCGGTATTACCACGACGGAGATTTCTGTTCAAGATTCTATCTGATAGACTATAATTCAGGGCTTACTGAAAAAACATTTAGGGAACACTTCCTGGAGTGTTGCCTAACACCACCCTCCCACGGGCCCCAAACCTTGATTATTTGCACCCCAAAATAGATCAACACACATACCTCACTGCTGCCTAGTTTCCGTTCCAGTCACACCTGGATCTTTCTTGCATTTCGCAGATACTTGAATATCGGGGACATTTCTTAGACCTTCTTAAACTTCTATTAGGCTGGCCAGAGAGAAGGCACTGACATGGCTGGAACTGAGGCTACCAATTCTGAGAACTGACCTCTAAATATCAAGGACCCTAGTTTTCCTCTAGGTTGGGAGGGATGGAACCATTGTTTGTTCACACCTCAGTCTCCCTGAGCCGTGAGACAGCTGGTACGTGGAGAGAGCCCTGGCTGAGCAGGTAGGAGACCTCGGACTCTGCCAAGAACCAGATGCAGTGTGACCTTCTGTGATCTGCTCTCTGAGCCTCAGTTTCCCTGCTTGCAAAGTGAGGTGGGGTGGGGAGAGCTTGGCCTAGACCAGACACAAACTTTTTGTTGTTAGGAGATGGGGCTCAGGGCGGGGAGCTCCCTTCTAAGAAACAGAGGAGAGGTGTGGATCTTCTCCCTAGAAAAATATACAGAGATCCAAAATGTTACAGAGAACTGATGGCCCAGGAGCATCAACTTAAGAACTCCCAGGCAAGGCACCCTCAAAACTTCCTTGTCCTAGTAAAACGGCAACAAGTAAATAGTTGATTCTTCTTTCCAAAAATCTGATGGTCATGCTTGAGTCTTCTCCTCCTCTCACCTCTGCCCCGTGCTGCCACATCTCATCTGCCAGCATTTCCTGTCAGCATTAACAACACAAGATAGATCCAAAGGATCCACTTGTCTCCACCTTCCCCGCCACCCTGGTCCGAGCTGCACAGCTTCTCTCACCAACACCTGTCACTCTGACCTCCTACAATCCATTCCCTACCAGTAGCCAAGGGCTCCTTCACACACGGGACTCTTCTTCTCATTGGCTCCCGTGGCCCCACATGATGAGGCCGCTGTGATTTCCTAGCAGATCGCCCACCACTCTCCACCACCAGCCTTATCCTCCTGTTTCTGTTCCTTCTATTTGCCAAACTCGTTCCTACCTCAAGATCTCCTCTGTCTGGACCACTCTGTCCCCAGAGCATCACATGGCTTCAAAGTCTCAGCTCAAATGTCCCCTCCTCAGAGAAGCCTATCTGCAGACACTGGCTTCCCCATCCTCCTGTCTGGGTGTCTTCACAGCATTTATTATTGACTAAATGGTGGCGTGTGGTTTCCTTGTTTACCATCTGCCTCTCTCCCTCCCCCATCCATACCACCAAAATGTAAGTCCTACCAGGAGAGGGTCCTTGCTCACCTTGTTCACTCTATATCTGGGCCATGCTGGCTGCTAACTATATATTTGTTGAATTCATTAAATAAAATAGTAGTTAAATCATTCCTTTGACATTGTATAATAAAACTATCAGACTGGCCCCTGTTTTTAAAATATTTTAATTGATTCTCATGAAGACATCAGTGGAATGCCATTAATTTAGCCCTGAGAATTGATTTCTCCAGATTAAATTGCTCTTATTTCTCTGAACCTTCTCACCAGTCTTACTCTGGTCCTCTTAATTACTTTCCAGAACCTTCTCTGGAGGCTCACCCATTTCTCCTTGTCCTCCTGAGAAGCTGAATAACCTTGTTCTTGGCGGCACCCACTGTGAACCCAGAGGAGGTGCGGCAATAATTCCACATGGCAGAGGGCTTAAGCCTCCAGGTTTTCTAAGCAGGTGTAGCTTCAGATCCTCCCACTTTCCAGCTTGGTGACCTTGAGTGAGGCCCTCTCTCAGCCTCAGTTTCCTCTTTTGTAAAACAGTGATGATAAAAATATCTCATAGTGCTGTCTGTGGTGCTGCTTCAGGGAGCTTTTTCCCTCAAAGCATTTAGCACAGGGCATGGTGCACACTAAAACCTTGGTAAATAATGATTATTATTACTAATAATTAAGCTAAAACCACAACCCTTTGAAATAAACAGGAGAGCCATGAAAGGGGACTGAGCTGTATGCAGAAGTCACATTATCTGATTTTGGATTGTGTAGGGAAAAAAGGATAAGCGAGGGAAAAGGTTATTCATTAAAACTCTGAATAAACCAAAAGGGAAATGAAAGACTGTCTGCAGCTGTGACTGGAGCGGCCCGCGTGAACCAGCCGTCACTAATTGTAGTGTGCACAGGGAAGGAGCAGGCTGAGCGTGAAACAGAAGCCAGGGTAGGGGCAAAGGTGAGGCTTCTCGAAAGGCACCAGCACTGCCTCTCATCTGGTGGAAGATGAGCTAATATGGGGATGTCAAGCGGACTTTCACGCACCTGCCTTTTTGATGCAGGGAGCTCCTCAGCCCTCCGAGGAGGGGCAGAGGTTTGGCTGCACTTCCTCAGTGCCCCAGGACCTCCACAGAGACACTCCGGGAGCCATCCTTGTTGACGGAAGGCCTCAAAGGCCCCGTTTGGCTGCAAGAGTCCTTGGGGGATACGCCTGCACCAAACTCAGAAAGGCTATTTTGAGGAGGCTTACAGTTAGAGCACACTTCCATGACACACAGCACGGTGGGCCCACACTGAGGGCCCTCCAGAAACGATGCACTTCAAACAGAAGTGGGCGGGCCTCCAAAGGCCTAGAGATCAAAGTCCCATCAGGTCACCCACACAGTGGAGTACTAAGAAGCCACAAAAAAGATGAATCAGATCCCTGTGTTCTGACATAGAAAGATGCGCAAATGTATGGTCTAGTGACAAAAGCAAGGGCAAAACTCTCTGTAGGATACAGGTCACAGAGAGGCTTACCCCTCCTCCTCCACCTCCTCTCAACTCTGCACAAGCGTGGGAAGAGACCCGCAGCAAAGGCCTCCCATCTCTCTCTCCGTCCCTGACTCACGCTTCCCCAGGAGAGCTGGCCATGCCCTGCTTCATGTTTCCTAGAGAGCAGGGAAGCGGGGAAGGAACCCAAGGCTCCTAGATCTTGAACTGCTTGCTTCCAGGTGTGGCAGGTGTTCCTGCCATCTCTCAGGCCCTTCCCTGGACTTCCTGTCCCCAAGTGGGAATCCAGCAAGAAATGGGTAAGGAGAGGTGAGCAGACCTACCCTCTCTTTCTCTTTTCAGCTCCTCTTCCTGCTTCAGGGAGTGGAGATCAGGTCAACCCAGCCCTGAGCTGGGAGCCTGGCTATCTCCAACTGAAGGCGTCATTTTGGCCTTACCCTAAGCCAGCTGCTCTAATCCCACCATTACCAGAGAGCCATCAAAAATATAAAAGGTGATATAGAAGAGCCAAGATGGCGCCGTGAGTAGTCCTCTTTGTCTCTCGCCCTTCGAGTCTACAATTATTTGGACACTTATCGCTTGACAAAGGATATCCAGACAGCATCTCAGGACGTCTGAGACACCCACGCGACTATACATCGGAAGGCGGATGGACTTTCCTCCGGGAGGATGTGGAAATAGGTGAGGGCTCTCCAACCCCGACGGGCAGCCTGGTACCCGCAAGCGGCTTTCTTCCAACGGACGCCCCCAGAGGATCCACGCACGTCTAGGGCAGGAGCGAGAACACAACAGAGGAGCGACGGTGGAAACAGGTGACCAGAACCCTACCTAAACCCCCTGCAATTACTCCTAAACGCAGAGGGAAACTTTGGAGTTGCACACCTGAGCCTGCGGGGAGAGTCTCTCCCCGCCATTGGCGGGGGGATCCAGCCTGGTGCTCGGGGCGCCCGGAGGGTCCCAGAGAGAGACACGGAGGGCACGGAGATCTCCCAGCTGCCGTTGCCCGCCCCGTGGGACTAGGGATTGCCGGAGATCTCGGAGAGGACCGGGGCGGGGGGAATTTTCAAAGGCCGGTTCTGCGACCCGGAGGGGAAGCGCCGGAGCTCCGCCCGGGCAGCAGACAAAACTCTCTGTCTGCCGTTAGCAGAGGGGCCACGCCCAGCATTCACGGCTCCGGCAGAGGCCAGGAGAGAAGCCCTGAGGGCGGGGCGACCCCCAGCTGCCGTTGCCCACCCCGTGAGGCTAGGGATTGCCGGAGATCTCGGAGAGGACTGGGGCTGGAGAGAGTTCCAGAGACCCAGCTTAGTAGCCTAGGGGGAAACCCTACAGGCTCACAGCAGCCTTAGGGAAAGCCTCTGCACAGCACCAGTAGAAGGCACCCAGCCGCCAGCCACAAGGCTGGAAGACCCCAGGGCAAAAGCAGCATAGCTAGGTGTACTAACCACAGACTGTAGAAGATGCCAATAGCTCTCCTGCGACCTATAGAGGACAAGTGAGATTTGGTGGGTGCCGACAGCAACGGAGCGACAAATATAAGTGATCCCACCCCTGGCCGCTGGAAAAGCCCATAACACCGTTGCAGACCCCAAGGAGAGAGCACATCTAGGTGGGCTGCAACAGTAGGCACCTGCAGCCTGAAGCCCCCCTGTGACGGCCCCACGGCAGAGGAGGGAATCCAAAGGGCCACTGTGGCTACGAAGAGGGGCCCAGGCCCAGTTAGCAACTACGGACAGGGTTCCTGGTTGGTGAAATATAAACAGCTGCTCCTCCCACCGCAGCAGCTGAAACAAGTGAAAGGAGCAACTAAACTCTATCTCCATGCGGAGGCACAAATCAACAACATCAAGCAATATGAAAAAATACATTAAATCTCCAGAACAGAAAGAAAGCATCAAATACACAGAAAACAATCCCAAAGAAAATGAGATATATAACCTAAATGACGATGACTTCAAAACAGCCATCATTAAGATTCTCAATGAGTTAAGAGAGAATTCTGACCGACAACTCAACGAGTTCAGGAGCTATGTCACAAAAGAGTTTGATACAATAAAGAAGAACCAAACAGAAATATTGGAAATGAAGAACACAATAGAGGAGATTAAGAAAAATCTAGATGCTCTGAACAGTAGGGCCGATAATATGGAGGAAAGAATTAGCAATTTGGAAGATGGCAATATAGAATTGTTGCAGGCAGAGGAGGAGAGAGAAGCAAGACTTAAAAGAAATGAAGAAACTCTCCGAGAATTATCCGACACAATTAGGAGATGCAACGTAAGGATTATAGGTATACCAGAGGGAGAAGAGAAGGAGAAAGGGGCAGAAAACCTATTCAAAGAAATAATGGCTGAGAACTTCCCAAATCTGGTGAGGGAGATGGATCTTCAGGTGACAGAAGCCAATAGATCTCCAAACTTTATCAATGCAAGAAGACCAACTCCACGGCATATAGTAGTGAAGCTAGCAAAAGTCAACGACAAGGAGAAAATATTAAGGACAGCCAGGCAAAAGAAACTAACCTACAAAGGAACCCCCATCAGGTTATCAGCAGATTTCTCAGCAGAAACTTTACAGGCTAGAAGAGAGTGGAATGATATATTCAAAAATCTGAAGGACAAAAATCTACAGCCAAGAATTCTCTACCCAGCGAAAATATCCTTCAAATACGATGGAGAAATAAAAACTTTCCCAGATAAACAAAAATTAAGGGAGTTCATTGCCACAAAACCTCCTCTTCAGGAAATCCTCAGGAAAACCCTCATTCCTGAAAAATCCAAAAAAGGAAAGGGGCTACAAAACCAAGAGCAGAGGAGATAAGTAGAAGGACAACAACAGAGAGTAGCAGCTCTACATCAGAACAGATTAAACCATGGGACGAGAAACGAAGGAAACTGAAGAAAACCGGAAAACAAGACACAAAATGGGAGTGGTAGGCCCCCACGTCTCAATAATCACTCTAAATGTAAATGGATTGA
Source organism: Equus quagga (assembly GCF_021613505.1). Taxonomy (NCBI): domain Eukaryota; kingdom Metazoa; phylum Chordata; class Mammalia; order Perissodactyla; family Equidae; genus Equus; species Equus quagga. The sequence continues at coordinate 132,753,376 of NC_060267.1, forward strand.
ACTCCCCAATCAAAAGACACAGAGTAGCAGGATGGATCAAAGAACAAGATCCAACAATATGCTGCCTCCAGGAAACACACCTCAGCCCCAAAGACAAACACAGACTCAGAGTGAAGGGATGGAGAACAATACTCCAAGCTAATAATGAACAAAAGAAAGCAGGTGTCGCTATACTAATATCAGACAAGGCAGATTTCAAAGCAAAACAGATAAAGAAAGATAAAGAGGGACAGTATATAATGATAAAAGGGACTCTTCACCAAGAAGACATAACACTTATAAATAAATATGCACCCAACACAGGAGCACCAAAATTTGTAAAGCAACTCTTAATAGAACTAAAAGAAGACATCAACAACAATACAATAATAGTAGGGGACCTCAACACACCATTAACACCAATGGACAGAACATCCAGACAGAAAATCAACAAGGAAATAATAGAATTAAATGAAAAATTAGACCAGATGGACTTAATAGATATATATAGAACACTTCATCCAAAAACAGCAGGTTACACATTCTTCTCAAGTGCACATGGAACATTCTCAAGGATTGACCATATTTTGGGAACCAAAGCAAACATCAATAAATACAAGAGAGTTGAAATAATATCAAGCATCTTTTCTGATCATAACGCTATTAAACTAGAAATCAACTACAAGAAAAAAGCAGAGAAAGGTGCAAAAATGTGGAGACTAAACAACACGCTTCTCAACAAACAATGGATCATTGAAGAAATTAAAGAAGAAATCAGATATTATCTGGAGACAAATGAAAATGAGAACACGACATACCAAATCATTTGGGATGCAGCAAAAGCAGTACTAAGAGGGAAATTCATCGCAATACAGGCTCACCTCACTAAACAAGAAAAAGCTCACGTAAGCAACCTCAAACGACACCTAACGGAACTAGAAAAAGAAGAACAAACAAAGCCCAGAGTCAGTAGAAGGAGGGAAATAATAAAAATAAGAGCAGAAATAAACGATATTGAAACAAAAAAGACAATAGAAAGGATCAATGAAACAAAGAGTTGGTTCTTCGAAAGAATTAACAAAATTGACAAACCCCTAGCCAGACTCACCAAGAAAAGAAGAGAGAAAGCGCAAATTAATAAAATCAGGAATGACAGAGGAGAAATCACAACAGATACCAATGAAATACAAGAGATCATAAGAGAATACTATGAAAAACTATATGCCAACAAATTGAACAACTTGGAAGAAATGGACAAATTCCTAGACTCCTACAATCTCCCCAAACTGAATCAGGAAGAAATGGAGAATCTGAATAGACCAATCACAAGTAAGGAAATAGAAACGGTAATCAAAAACCTCCCCAAAAACAAGAGTCCAGGACCAGACGGCTTCTCTGGAGAATTCTACCAAACATTCAAAGAAGACTTAATACCTATTCTCCTCAAACTGTTCCAGAAAATTGAGAAAGATGGAGAACTCCCTAACACATTCTATGAAGCCAACATCACTCTGATCCCCAAACCTGACAAGGACAACACAAAGAAGGAGAACTACAGGCCGATATCACTGATGAACATAGATGCAAAAATCCTCAACAAAATTTTGGCAAACCGATTACAGCAATACATCAAAAAGATTATACACCATGATCAAGTGGGATTTATACCAGGGACACAGGGATGGTTCAACATCCGCAAGTCAATCAACGTGATACACTACATCAACAAAATGAAAAACAAAAACCACATGATCATCTCAATAGACGCAGAGAAAGCATTCGACAAGATCCAACACCCATTTATGATAAAAACCCTCAGTAAAATGGGTATAGAAGGAAAGTACATCAACATAATAAAGGCCATATATGATAGACCCACAGCCAACATCATACTCAATGGACAAAAGCTGAAAGCCATCCCTCTGAGGACAGGAACAAGACAAGGGTGCCCACTTTCACCACTCCTATTCAACATAGTACTGGAGGTGCTGGCCAGAGCAATTCGGCAGGAAAAATAAATAAAAGGAATCCAAATAGGTAACGAAGAAGTAAAACTCGCGTTGTTTGCAGACGACATGATCTTATACATAGAAAACCCCAAAGAATCCACAGAAAAACTATTAGAAATAATCAACAACTACAGCAAAGTAGCAGGGTATAAAATTAACGTGCATAAATCAGTAGCATTTCTATACACTAACAATAAACTAACAGAAAAAGAACTCAAGAACTCTATCCCATTCACAATCGCAACGAAAAGAATAAAATACCTTGGGATAAACTTAACCAAGGAAGTGAAGGATCTATACAATGAAAACTACAAGACTTTCTTGAAAGAAATTGACGATGACATAAAGAGATGGAAAGACATTCCTTGCACATGGATTGGAAGAATAAACATAGTTAAAATGTCCATACTACCTAAAGCAATATACAGATTCAATGCTATCCCAGTCAGAATCCCAAGAACATTCTTCACAGAAATTGAACAAACAATCCTAAAATTCATATGGGGGAACAAAAGACCACGAATTGCTAAAGCAATCTTGAGCAAGAAAAACAAAGCCGGCGGAATCACAATCCCTGATTTCAAAACATACTACAAAGCTACAGTGATCAAAACAGCATGGTACTGGTACAAAAACAGGTCCACAGATCAATGGAACAGAATTGAAAGCCCAGAGATAAAACCACACATCTATGGACAGCTAATCTTCGACAAAGGAGCAGAGGGCCTACAATGGAGAAAAGAAAGTCTCTTCAACAAATGGTGCTGGGATAACTGGACAGCCACATGCAAAAGATTGAAAATCGACCATTCTTTTTCACCACACACCAAAATAAACTCAAAATGGATCAAAGACCTAAAGATTAGGCCTGAGACAATAAGTCTTTTGGAAGAGAATATAGGCAGTACACTCTTTGACATCAGTTTCAAAAGAATCTTTTCGGACACTGTAACTCCTCAGTTGAGGGAAACAATAGAAAGAATAAACAAATGGGACTTCATCAGACTAAAGAGCTTCTTCAAGGGAAGGGAAAACAGAATTGAAACAAAAAAACAGCTCACTAATTGGGAAAAAATATTTACAAGCCACTTATCCGACAAAGGGTTAATCTCCATAATATACAAAGAACTCACACTGCTTAACAACAAAAAAACAAACAACCCGATCAAAAAATGGGCAGAGGACATGAACAGACATTTCTCAAAAGAAGATATGAATATGGCCAATAGACACATGAAAAGATGTTCATCATCGCTAATCATCAGGGAAATGCAAATCAAAACTACACTAAGATATCACCTTACCCCCGTTAGATTGGCAAAAACATCCAAAACCAAGAACGACAAATGTTGGAGAGGTTGTGGAGAAAGAGGAACCCTCATACACTGTTGGTGGGAATGCAAACTGGTACAGCCACTATGGAAAACAATATGGAGATTTCTCAAAAAGTTAAAAATAGAAATACCCTATGACCCAGCCATCCCATTACTGGGTATCTATCCTAAGAACCTGATATCAGATATCTCAAGAGTCCGTTGCACCCCTATGTTCATCGCAGCGTTATTTACAATAGCCAAGACGTGGAACCAGCCTACATGCCCAGAAACTGATGATTGGATAAAGAAGATATGGTATATATACACAATGGAATACTACTCAGCCATAAAAAAAGACGAAATTGGCCCATTCACAACAATGTGGATGGACCTCGAGGGCATTATGTTAAGCGAAATAAGTCAGTCAGAGAAAGACGAACTCTATATGACTCCACTCATAGGTGGAAATTAGTATATTGAGAAGGAGATCTGATCGGTGGTTACCAGGGAAAAGGGGGGGTGGGGGGAGGGTACGGAGGGGGAAGTGGTGTACCCACAACATGACTAACAAAAATGTACAACTGAAATTTCACAAGCTTGTAATCCATCATAACATTAATAAAAAAAAAAAAAAATATAAAAGGTGAAACTAAGAGTAATGGGGCAGACAGACTCCAGGAATGACCCTCAATGATCCCTGGCTCCTGGTAGTCACACTCTTGCATAATTCCCTCCCCTGAATGTAGGCTAGCCTGGGACTTGCTTCCAATCAATAGAATATGGCAAGAGTGGTGGGATGTCCCTTTGTGATTAGGTTACATCAAATAATAATTTCTAGACTGACAGCCTCTCTCCCTTGCTGGCTTTGATGAAGCCAGCTGCCATGTTGAGAGCTGTGCTATGGAGAGGTGAGGGACAGAGGGCAGCCTCTGGCCAAGAGCCAGTAAGGATCTGAGGCCCTCAGTCCAAGAGCCCACAAGGAACTGGCAACAACTATACGAGCTCGGAAACGGGTCCATCCTCTGTCAAGTCTCAGAGGAGTCCTGCCTAACACCTTCACTAGAGACTTGTGAGACCTTGAGGCAAAGGACCCAGCAAGCCATGCCTGGCCTCCTGACTCACAGACACTGCGAGGCAATAAATGTGAGTTGTTTTAAATACCCAAGTTCATGGTCATTTGTTGTGTAGCAATAGATGACAAAAACAAGCAGCAACAATAGTAAAACAAGAGGCTGCCTAGTGTGGTGGCTGAGGGCCCAGGCTCTGGAGCCCGATTGCCTGGGTTCAAATCCTGCCTCCCTACTTAACCTGTCTCTGTCTAAGTTCATCTGTAGAACGAGGGTAGGTCCCACCTCACAACCACGTGGTGAGGACTAAATGAGTTAATACAGGTAAGGTGCTTCAGATAATATGTGTTCCATTAGAGCCCTGTGAAGGTTAGTGCTCGCAGGTGTGTGCCTGCTCATGCTCGCTGCTCACTCCCACCTCCGAACTCCTGACAGCAATTGCCTCTAAGGAGGAGTATTGTGGGAATTTTCACATTCAGAGATATACATTTCTATATATTTTTCAAATCAGCATTTATAATTTTGTATTTGGGAAAAACAATAAAGCTCTTTTTAAAATTCATATTACCTTTCTGTTAGGCCCTTCTAAGGATGAGATCTCTCTCAGGTTCCTATAAATAACAAAATCCATGCAAACCAGCTTAAGCAAAATGGGGAAGGAGCTACAGGATGGACTCTGGAGCGTGGCATGGAATAGGAGGTTAAGAAATGTTCAGGGGCCCTGGAGGGAGCTGGGCCAGGGCCAGACAGCATGGCCAGATGCAGCAGACATGGTCTCAGCCTCTCTCTTTGGCCACGTGGTCTCCCTCTGCACCTCTCCTTTTGGCTTCTCCAGGCCCATAACGAGAGGTGGTGACCCATACTGGTTATATGACCAGACATCCAACAGAAACTGTTTGGCTACTCCATGTCCCAATTCCAGATTCCCTGAAGAGAGAATCTAATTGGTCAGATGAATACTCATGGTCTCAGCAGCAATGATTGGGAGAGGGAAGCAGGGTCCCCTAAGATAAGCTGGATTCTTGGACTACACCAGGAAGTATTGCAAAGAGACAAGAGGCAGGCTGCAAAGAGGAAGAGAGGGGAGATGCCCAAAGAGTGTCAATTTCAAGACCATTCCTTCTTTTTACTAAGGGACAACAAGGAAATTGAGAATAATGTCCAAGCTTTCAGAGACTTTAGACAAGAGACAGCATTTGCCACAAACCCTGGAAACCACTATAAATCTCTCATTTGGAGAGAAATTTAGCAAGTCCTTTTAGTTGGTTGGATTCACCCTTTTCTCCTTGATACCCCAATCCATATGAAATTACTGCTATCCTATTGGGCATAACATATCAAAGGTACGAGAGGGTCCCTCTACCCAGTTGATACTCTATCTCAGTGTGGCAAGTCCAACAAGATTTGTGAGGCCATGGGAATTGGTACTTATGATGCCGGTAGTACACCAGGGTGCACATTATCTATAACCTAACTCAGAGAAGAATGTGTCCCTCCTTGCTTTGTCCTTGTAAAAGTAACAGTTACAAACAAAGTGCAGGCCCAGGTCCAAGGCAAACTCTGTATCTCATACAATGATGCTAAAGATAAAAATACCGTTCAACTTGAAATTATACCTCACTTAGTGGAAACATTATCTCCAATTAGCATAATTATCTAGTGAACATTCAAAGGGGAAAAACACGAATTACTAAAATCATGGGCTCTCTGGGTTGGAAGGAAACTCACAGGTCAGTGTAAATACTCACCCTCTCTCGACACTGGTACAGGAATCCCCTTTACCACGTCCCACCCAGGTAGATGTTAATTCTGCTTCACATTGTCATTGACGCAGCACCTTCCATTTCTAAATAACTACAGTTGTTAGGAAATCTTGACTTGAGTAGGACGAAAAATTAGCTTCCTTATAACTTCTACGAATTGGCACATTTGCCCAAATTTTATGTCTGGAGGTTCATAAACAAACCCTTTTCTGCTTCCCATATTTGAAAAGTAAGCTACGCCCAGTGGCAGATACACTTGGTTGTCCACCCAACAGCCCATCCTCACACCTCCTTCTTCGGAGCTCAGAGAATGCCGATTTTGTTTCATTATGAGATGGGCAGAAATATGCTCAAGGAAAGACATCTCTTCCTCAGCCCCAGAGATGATGTGTAGTCAGTCTTTGAAACTGAAGGATCAAAGGGACAGCCACATGACACAACTTGGCTGATGAGATATAATGGAAGTCTGCTAAGAAACTTCCAGAAAAGTTTTTGCTTCCTGATAGAAGGGTAATATGTTTAAGAAGAGCTCCCTGGTGCTGCCTATTCTCACTTCTCCTTGCCTTGAATGTGGTGGTGTGAAGGGTGATTCTTGGAGTTGTGGCTATCATCTTGATATCATGAGATGACAAACTTAAGGATGAGAAGACAACATGTCAAGGATGCAAAACATAAATCTAGAAGGAGCCTGGGCCTTGGATGATATCATGAAGCAACTGCTGCTCACCCTGGAGCAGCCTACCACCAGACATCTTGTTCTATGAGATAATCACATTTTTGTCACCTAACCACTGCCAGTTGAGCTTTCTGTGAGTTGTAATGGAACATGTTTGACCAATTATGGCTCACTGGAGCTTCAGGTCTCTAGGCCCTCTCCACTGAGATTTATATGACACTTCAAGTCCCGACCTCAGCCTCACCATCCTAATGTGTCTCCTCAACACAATCCCTGTTTGTCGGGTGCGATGAAGAAAACTCAACACAAGTCCCCAGAGACCGATACAGAATGGAGCTATTTCATCTCCATTCTAACACCTCCAATTTCACTTTCGTGGCAGCCATCTCGCATTGTGAGGTTGCTATTTAGTACAACGCATGACTCTTTCCCAGATGCTTAGGCTGAGTCCCTTACCTGCCATCCTCCTGCACGTTGTCATTTGGACCCAAATGTTGGGCTTTGCATTGGCCTCTGTTATGGTCCAGGTTGCTTCCCGGACTGTCAACAATGCTTTGGCTCATTATTCTTTCACCCAGTCTATTAGCTCTCCTCACAGCCCCATGGCAGCCTGGAAATGTAATCAGCATGCCATCAATGTACTCACCCACACAGCTCTAAAAAAAAAACAAATCACTGTATAAGACAGCAACCAGAGACTAAATGCAAACACAATGCTACCAGTTGGTCTGACAATGATAACAGATCTACCAGTGTCCCCAAAAACATGCCAACTTGATACCCATTTGGATTGAACCTTTTCTGGTATTAATGCCAGCAGGAGAAGAAGGCAGGATTCATCCCACAGGAGCTAAAAGTGCCAGGGGAAGAATGGAGAAGGGAGGTCGACATACCCCACAGGTGGCTATTACGGCAGTTATCAGTCTCTCCATTCTAGGTGTCCTACAACTGCAGCTTATTAGGTCATGAGCAGCAAAACACAAGTTGAAAAGAAGGCCTGGAGATTTAAGAGCTTTACTCTGAAAAGACCGCATTTTATAGAATGCAGGCATTTGTTCCACAACGATAGAACATAGTCATGATTTATAAAGCAAAGCAAAGATATATGGTCTGCATCCTAACAATATATATTTTTTATTCTAGACATAGTAAGCACATATGAAGTAAAGAGAACTCCTGGATGAAAGCAGGTATCTGTGATACAAAGAATGTGAGTGATAAAGAGTGAAGAAAAAAAAAGATCTAGAAAAGTAATCAGAATAACTGCTTTTGCATTTCCTACACTCTGACTTTTGATCTTATCAACCACATTTAGGTTCATCTCCAACACCCACCACC